>NC_140448.1:420339-447839 GCF_963576455.1 Neolamprologus multifasciatus | reverse complement strand
CTGTTTTGGCTTCCCTTCATTGGCTTCCTGTTAAATCCAGAATTGAATTCAAAATCCTGCTCCTCACATACAAGGTCTTAAATAATCAGGCCCCATCTTATCTTAATGACCTTGTAGTACCATATCACCCTATTAGAGCACTTCGCTCCCGCTCTGCAGGCCTACTTGTTGTTCCTAGAGTATTTAAAAGTAGAATGGGAGGGAGAGCCTTCAGTTTTCAGGCCCCTCTTCTGTGGAACCAGCTTCCTGTTTGGATTCGGGAGACAGACACTATCTCTACTTTTAAGATTAGGCTTAAAACTTTCCTTTTTGCTAAAGCATATAGTTAGGGCTGGACCAGGTGACCCTGAATCCTCCCTTAGTTATGCTGCAATAGATGTAGGCTGCCGGGGGATTCCCATGATGCATTGAGTTTTTCCTTTCCAGTCACCTTTCTCACTCACTATGTGTTAACAGACCTCTCTGTATTGAATCGTATCTGTTATTAATCTCTGTCTCTCTTCCACAGCATGTCTTTTATCCTGTCTTCCTTCTCTCACCCCAACCGGTCGCAGCAGATGGCCGCCCCTCCCTGAGCCTGGTTCTGCCGGAGGTTTCTTCCTGTTAAAAGGGAGTTTTTCCTTCCCACTGTCGCCAAAGTGCTTGCTCATAGGGGGTCATATGATTGTTGGGCTTTTCTCTGTATCTATGAAGCGCCTTGAGGCGACATTTGTTGTGATTTGGCGCTATATAAACAAAATTGAATTGAATTGAATAGATTTGCTGCAACTGTAAATCTATTACTCATATTTTATGTGCATAAGAAGCTGTCTTGGTTGAGCCATGTGAAGTATTCTGTTTTTGTTTGTTTTTCCTGTGTACAGTAAAACAAGGTAGGTGTGAGTTGATATGTTGACCAATGTCCAATATGACTAAGAATCATGCTACACCCAAGACACCCAATCACCCCAGTTTGTGAACTTGGGAATGAGGTGATGTAGAAGTTTCATGCCATGCCATAATCTCAGACTAGTTCAAATCTCAGTGACCTTGACCTCAAGGTCAGAGGTCACGTTTTCTGAAAATGTTGTCAATTCGACAACTTGAGCACAAGGCAACATAGGATTTCCAAATTGTGTCAAGAGGAGTACCACTGGCCACCACCAGTGGGTTTTTTATTTATTTATTTATTTTCCATTATAAATGCCAATACTGTTATACTGGCAAATAGCTCGGACTACAAGACTCAACAGTCTCAAGACTCGACAGTCTTGATGGTAAAACAGCTTTTACCATCAAGCCATTCAACACCTCAACTACAACACTTGAATACCGACACCACACTTCACAGGATGCACACAGAAGCTGTCCTAAAGTTTCTCAAGAACATACTACACTCTGCACTGGTCACTTCATTTTTATTAGTATTTAAATAAAAATAAAATCCCTTACTCCGTCCAATACTGTACTAACTGCAACTCTAAAATCTTGTACTGCTCAGTTTGTACTGCTGCTCACTCCTGCCACTTTATCCCATGTGCAATATCCCATGCAGATCACTTATTTTAAAGAGTAGGAAGAAAATGATGCATTTGATTTTTTTACACACTTAAGAGAAAAGATTAGCCCTGCTCTTTCAAACAGAATGGGTGATGTAAAGGATGACTGGTACGAAGTTTGAACAGAAAAAGAAGAAAAATCATATAAAGAAGAAATATTTTTGACTCACAAAAGTGTGCCATTATTTGCACCAAATGCTATGGTATGCCAATTCAGAGTTATGGCTTTTTACTGCTGTTGAGAAATCGGTTTCCTCTTCCTCAGGTCCTAGAAGATAATGACTACGGCCGCGCAGTGGACTGGTGGGGTCTCGGTGTAGTTATGTATGAAATGATGTGCGGCCGATTGCCTTTCTATAACCAAGACCACGAGCGCTTATTTGAGCTCATCCTAATGGAGGAGATCCGCTTTCCTCGGAACCTCTCACCTGAGGCCAAGTCCCTGCTGGCTGGCCTGCTCAAGAAGGATCCCAAGCACAGGTATTAGCCCAAACTACTACTCTGTGTGGATTGTAATAAAAATGTCTAGTTTACTCTCAAATAATCTCATTTGGACTGACAGGTTAGGAGGAGGTCCCAGTGATGCCAAAGAAGTAATGACTCACAAATTTTTTATCACCATCAACTGGCATGATGTGGAACAGAGAAAGGTGGGGCTTTCTTTTTTTAACTTCTTATTTCTATTTATCAAGCGCTGTCAGACAGTCCAATCAGTCATGTCTTCATTTAACAGGAACAGCAGTTACAAGTGAGTCAAAAATGAGACGATGGATTCTGGCATTCTTGTTGTTGCTCCATAGCAACATGGTAAATGGTAAATGGACTGATTCTTATATAGCGCTTTTCTACTCTCCTGGAGTACTCAAAGCGCTCTATACAACACGCCACATTCACCCAGTCACACCCATTCTCACAAGCACTTTATCTATACTTAGTGCTATCTAACTACATTCACACACATTCATACTCCGATGGACATGACATGAGAGAAATAAAAAGTAACCAAATTAATAATAACATTCATCAGGAATCCCAACACTCACCAGATGTACTATAAAGTAACCACATGTTTCACACACACTTGAATTTGGGTGAGGTGGGGTGACAAGCTCCTTACACTACGATGACAGTGGATGGCTGGGAACCTTCACAGACACGGATTTTAGATGTTCTCAAATTTTGATAAATGGTAAATGTCCATGGAAAGTAGCCATCAGGCCAATCCACATGTCATAGATTCCATTGGTATTAGGTTCTTTTGGTGGTGCAAAGTGTTGTTTTTTTCACCAACAACCTTTTGAAGTGTAACCAAAAAGTTCGGCCTTCTCATCAGGCCATATCAGAGGTTTCCTACCTCACCTCTGTGCTTGTCAGTGCAGCATTTAATATTTTGGACACTAAGATTTTATTACAGAGATGAGAGCATGCCGTAGTTAGAGAATGTAGTACGCTGCAGTGGTTTTAATCAAATCTATTTAATAGACTCCAATTTTTTCATGTAAATGAAGATTGTTCTGTACTTGCAAAGGTTAATCATAGAATTCCAGAGTGTTTCATGCTACGATTAATTCTGTTTACATTATATATGCCTCTCTTAGGCAGTGTCATTCAAAGGCATACGATACATTTTCATTGCTACGCAGCTGATACCCACTTTTATCAGTCCACGAAGCCAGATGAGAAACACCAATTCGTTAAACTGTTTAAGATAATAAATGTTCTGCATCTAAATTCTGATTCATTGGTCCTAAAAATCTTAGAAACACAGTGTCTAACCAGATGCATACTTTGGAAGCCATTACCTTGGCCTCCAGTGACACTGTGAGGAATCTTGGAGTTGTTTTTGACCAGGATATGTTCTTCATTAAACAAATATGTAGAACTGCTTACTTAATTTTGTGCAGTATCTTTAAAATTAAAAATATTATTTCTGATCTTGTCCTGAAAATGCATTAATGCATTTATTACTTCTAAGCTGGACTATTGAAATTCATTATCAGGTTGTCATAAAAACTCTTTGAAATGCCTTCTGTTGATCCAAAATGCTCCAGTTGGAGTACCACCAGGTACTAGAATGAGACAGCATATTCCTCCCATACTGACTTCACTTCATTGCCTCCATGTTAAATTCAAAGTGAATTTTTAAAATCCTTCTCCTCACAAGTTCTTAAATATTTAGGCCCCATCTTTTCTTAAAGAACTCATAGTACCCTATCACCATAATAATAGAGCACTTTGCTCTCAGACTCCTGGATAAACTTATAATTAGTTTAATAATTAGCTCTTTGAAGGAAATTTCTGTTAGCTATTTTTGCGTAAAGCAAAAAGCTAATTGAACTAATAAAAATTTATAAAAATATTAGCGTAAAGTGTTTTTTACCCCTTAGCCATAAAAGGTTGATTGGGTATTGTCATTACAGAATCTTGTGAATGCAATAACTCAAGAAGGAAGTCACCGAGAATTTTCAAATTAATCAGAATTTTTAATTAATCTCAAGTTTAGAGTTCAAGTCTTCTGAAAATCTTGTGATTGTGATAACTTAAAAACAAAGCGACGCAGGATTTTGCAGTTGAGACCATAGGTGTATGTGCTACGAGGCTACCACTGGTGGTCACCAGTATTGCTTAACATTATTGTGAGGCAACATGTTTCTAATTTTAGAGATATTGTGGAAATGCAAGAAACAGCCCTAAATATTTGTTTAATATGCACATTGAAGGATATATTGTAGTCAAAAACAACTCCAAGATTCCTCACAGTGTTACTGGAGGCCAAGGTAATGCCATCCAGGGTAAGTATCTGGTTACACATCATATTTCTAAGATTTTTAGGGCCAAAGACAAGAACTTTAGGTTTGTCTGAATTAGAGGTCATCTAGGTTTTTACACAGTAACTTTAATAACTACAGCATGCTCTGATCTGTGTAACAAGTATTGAATGCTGCATCAAGATAAGCACAGAGATGAGGCCATAAGATGATCATTTGTAACCTTCGTTAACCCTGCTTTTGTACTGTGATAAATTCAGATTTAAAACTCTCCAAATAAACCATTCCTCTACAGATAATTAGTTAGCTGTTTCACAGCTACTCTTTCAAAACCTTTTGAGATAAACAGCCTATAATTAGTTAAGACAGCTGGGTCAAGTACTGGCTTTTTACCCCATTGCCGCAAAAGGCTATTGGGGTAATGTCATCACTTTACTGGGCAGGCCGGCAGGCTGGTAGCATGTACACCCAAGTTTGTGAATATGATAACTCAAGACCGAAGTGATGTTGGAATTTTAAATGGATACCCTAGGTATGAGTTATACCAACTGCATTGTAGACCCTCCTCTACATGCATGTTAGAAATCCAGCATGTTACCAAGTGATATCTGTCTCTTCCAATCCCTGGTACAGCTGACCCCCCTCTTCAAACCGCAAGTAACATCAGAGACAGATACCCGGTACTTTGATGAGGAGTTCACAGCACAAACAATCACACTCACTCCCCCAGACAAGTGTAAGTATCTTCTTGTTGGACCCGTCAGCACTGATCCATCATTATTCAAAGTTAATATCATGTTTCTTGGTCACTGACTTAGATTGCCTTCTTGTTACAGATAACAGTCTGGACTGTGAGGACCCCAGCCAAGAAGCTCATTTCCCCCAATTCTCCTATTCTGCTAGCATAAGAGAGTGATAGCATCTCTGCCACACACACACACACACACACGTGTATAAACACCTTGGTTACAATCATACAGCCATAAAAATAAGTAGAGCTTTCATTTTTAAAGAGGTGTTAGTCTTAGCACGATTTCAGTGCCTTGCCTGGGAGCCTTATTGTTAAAATCTGTCTTGGTCCACAGAAAGGAAAAAGCCTATCCACAGTGGCTATACTGTAACATAAGAACTTCACATAGCCACCAGTGCAGTTTAACAACATAATCAAGACCATCAGACCCACAAAGATGGTGCTGCTGTTTGTACCATTCTTTTTTTCTTTTTTTTTCTTTTTTTTATATTCTATGAATAAGCCATACAACTCCCCATGACACTTGTAAGTCCTTTAATTCAATCCTGGCTGTGACCTTTGGTGAAATATATGAAGAAGGGAGGAGAGCAGCAGTTAATCTTACTATTACACAAAAAATCCTGCATGTCTGTTTTTTGAACTTTTTTTTTCTTCTGTATTATTAGCTCATTGAGTATTAAGGAATAAATTATAATATTATACAAATGGAAGGATGTGTACTGAACTCAATCCTTGTACAAGCTAACTGCAAAAAATGGACATTTGTCACTTTTTATTACTTTGTGCTTTAGAATTTTGGTCTCCCATGTGTTAGATATTGTCTTTGTAGCCTTTATCATTTAGCATTTTTGGTCCCCCAGAACACAAGTTCACTTGCTGAACATTTTACATCAGAGATGTCAGACTCATTTTACATCGAGGGCCACATACAGCCCACTTTGATCATATGGGGACCATACAAGTGAAACTCCACTTCTTTTCAGCATAAAGATATTTAACTGCACATTTAATCCCTGAGATATCTTAGTATATGATAAAGAAGTGCGTTTTCAACAGAACATCTCATTATTTCTGCATGATATTTATATTAAATTATAGAAAAGGTTCTGGTAGCTCACTGCTCAGACTGTCCCATATCTGTAAAACATAAATCATTTGTTTGTTGAATTTTTTTTTTTTTTTTTACTAAATTTTTAAACAAACCAATGTTAAATATAATGTAAAAACATTTTGATGCATGCTCAGTATCCAGGTAAGTAAATCCCAAAGGTTGATTCTGTTCATCCGGATGTAGTGTTTTCAGTGGGAGAAACGTTTCATCACTCATCCAAGTGACTTCTTCAGTCTAAGCTGACTCCAGGTTTCCCCAACCTTATAAACAGTACATTTGCACAATCACTGAAACTCGCCCACTAAATAAACAATGGGCTGTGAGGTCAGTTCCTTGATCATTAATATGCAAATTGTCATGACCATTGATTAATGGCCATGAGTAACATTCACAGAGAGTTGGGGAATGCCTACAATCACAGCATTGTAAGATATGGGAAGATGTACCCTTAGGCCCCCTCCTCGATTCAAAGATGATCTTTCTATAGCACTTTCTAGTCTCTACTCTCACTGACCACTCAAAGCACTTTAGAATATAAGTCTCATTTTAACTACACATCTCACAACTAGTCATTTAGCATCAGATCCTTAATATGATTACTATCTGAGAGGCCTTTCAGAAGATAGGTAGAGATTATCACTCTGTGGATAATAGTTCAACAGAAATAAGAATTACATTTCTCAACAAAAAATTGCAAGGGCCGAGGCTCAGTCCCCAACACCCACAAAAACCCATCAAAGGTGCAGATAAAATTACTATTAATTATAATAATAATAATAATTATAATTATAAATTACTATTATAAAATGTCAAAATTGAGCAAGACAGACAGCAGTGAATGGGGCCACTGCAGCAACCTCACCACTAGGGTCTGGGTAATGCAACACCCAGCAAAACCACGTGACTGGCCTTACCCACTGCGACCTACGTGACCCCCTACACCACAAGGGTGTGAGTGGTGTGTGGTGGGCTGGGATCACAAGTTGTATGCCACAAATGTAAAAAAAAAAAAACATAATGAAATTTACTACATGTAGACATATTCAGTTCTTTATAACTCTGCAAACCTCACTTCAATTATGTATTACAATTTCTCAAGTAACATAATTTGTTGGATGGCCATTTATCCAAGAATTATTTAGGATGTTGGGGTGCAACATCTTTACCAGGATTTTTCAAAGATGTAGTATAACATTTTCAGTAATTTAACCACATAGAGGCAGTCCACCAACTCAAAAAGCAATTCAAGTGGCATTATTCAACACAGACATAAGAAAATCAGACTGGCGCTTCATACTTCTAGACAAGAAGCAAACTGGTACGAGTTTTTGAATTCATACAAACCCTCCCTTTATTGTTCCACTCAAGTGTCCTACTGCAGGTTTTTGGCTGCTAATCTACTCTTTTACATCACTTCCACTTTCCCATACTACAAAACTGAATTCTGACATCATTGCTGTAGTCCAATTATTTTTCTGCCCACTTTCTTTAAGCAAGTCAGCCTCCACTCTGCATGCTTTAAATTGCACCACTGCTGTATTTCATTATCCCTTGCAGACTCCAGTTGACCCATGGTGTGTGTGTGTGTTTTGTTTTTTTGGTGGGGGGTCATTACATTGGATACTTTTTTAAAACTTTATTAGTTTTTTGTTTGTTTGTTTGCTTGTTTGCTTTTAGAAATTAAATCAAAATTAAATTCGTTACATTCCTCCAAAGTGCTCAGTGGTCGTGCATTTAGTCTGGATTGATGAATAAGAGAGTATCTAAGTTGTATGTCAACTTTGAGATGATAGCCCCTTATGCATGCAGATTGATCTTCAGTAAACTACCTGAAGAAGCGTAATTAAATGCCCAAATGGTCAGAGTGGCAGCAATTAAATCATATCACGTTCAAAGAATTACATACTCAGATAACACTGCATTTCTTTCTGTCATCTCTTTTGCAGAATGTCGGGAGGGGGGCGTGGCTTCGGTTTGCACACATGGGATTGTGAGGCTCACAGCTCACACTGTTCTACACTAATAGCACTGAGTGTTATTGCGCTCATTTAAAAGTTACATGATTGCATCATCAGTAATGAAAACAATAAACATTGCCAAATGTAACTGGTGGGGCACTTTCCACTGGACCACACTCCACTTTTTTCTCCTTTTTTTTCTTACAAACTTCCAGTATTGTTTGAAAAACATACAGTGTTGGGGAAACTAAATTGCAAGATACTACTTTATGGTGGATGATGTTTAATAACGGCAAAGCAGCTATAGGGAAAGATTTTATTTAAAGCTCCTTAGTTAGAATGTTGAGTGTCAAGGTTGATTTGTAACAGAAGCAACAAGAGTGATAGGGAGCATTTACAATATGGTAATGAGACCTGCTTTGATGTATGGTTTGGAAATGGTGAAACTAACAAAAAAAACATGGGGTGGAGGCCCCATCTTATCTTAATGACCTTCTAGTCACCCCATTAGAGCACTTTGCTCTAGCACTGCAGGCTTACTTATTTAGTACTTAGTATTTAAAAGTAGAATGGGAGGGAAAGCCTTCAATTTTCAGGCCCCTCTTGTATGGAACCAGCTTAAAGTTTGTATTAGGGAGACAGACGCTTTACTTTTAAGATTAGGCTTAAAAAGAAGATGATCACTGAGAAGGTTCAAGGATGTAGTGAAGGAGGACATGCAGATGGTTGGTGTGACAAGAGGCTTCTAGAGATACGCTGGTATTAAACCATATGACGATTGAAACACCTGCTGTGCTGATCCCTAAAGGGAGCAGCTGAAAGAAGGAAAAGAAGAAGGAAAAGCAGTTTGACTGTTGTGGTTGTCTAATGAATGTATCATCTGGACATGTTTTCAGAGCACCAGTGATGAAAGTGAAGAGAAGCACACCTGTCAAAAGAGGTTTCAGTAACAGCAAAGAATCAATTTCAAAATAGAAACCCTAAAAGTCCTTACTTTTCATGGTCAGTAGTTATTTTTAGTTTCCATTCCAGAACTACTTGCCTCACTATGAATGTCCTTGACTTAATACTAATGCTAGTCAGTAACACTTCTCAGCAGTTCATCTGAAGCTACTTGTTTTTTGTGAATGAGTTGGTAAAAATAAGAGGGCTGTTCAGCAAAGTGGATGAAAGATCTAGAAGAGAATAATTTTGTCTACTGATGGAAACAATTTAAACATGCTTTCCAAGGTGAGCTTTGTTTTAATTCAGTGGTTGGTAAGGCATGTAAAATACCCAAACGCAGAGTTTTTATTAGTTTATAACGTGTATTTTGTAAACACAAGGTAGAAAATGAAACAAAACCACAACACGTTTGTCAGGATATTAAGATTCAATAGTACTTTTTTTTTATTATAGTGAAGATTTAAAAGTAAGACAATCACTGAATTAATGTAAGCTAAGAATGCTACTATGCTTATTGCTTTCTCAAATGTCAAATTACTTTGAAACACATGAACGTCTGATTTTGTATTTACGACAGCAGTTAAACACACCATACTAGCACCAAGCTCAACCCTCACATGGCCTGTCCGGCGTCACCGACTAATCACGTATCTGTGCGCGGGATTGGCTAAACCGTTGGCGTTACGTCAGCATCTAACTGTTCTGTGCAAGACCTGCTTATTATCTGGCTACGTAAATGAACATCATGGATGCCTTCAGTACACGGTTAGTGTGCCTACGTTCCTTATAGCAGGTTCTTCATGCATCACTTCAGCAAAGTAGAGTTTTGATTTGTTTTTTCCTGCTACTGGCAGAGGCAAAGGATATATATTGTCATATATATGATTCTTCTACCCAAAATAGATTTTTTAACCTAGTAGCCTACTGGCGGACTTCTGCTACCAGGAGGGAGCAATTTTCTCTTAAGATAAAGGTGCTGACCGGTGAGTAAACTGTACTGAATTCCACATTTGAAGGGTAACTGAACAGTTTTAGTCTGAGCCTCGTCTCTGTTTTTTCTAATATTGTGGAGTCAGTTTTATTAAATGTTTTATGGAAGTCGTACAGTCAGTGAATGGCAAGTTTCCATTTGGATTTATAACAGGTTTGCGTTTTTCCACTGAACAGCGCAGGCATTGTATTACATAATGGTGTTAGGGGTGGGCTTGTACAGTCTGCCATAGCGTCTTATCAATTTCCTCCTGCTGCAGGTCAGCATGTGCATGCTGTTATGTTTGCACAGAGTATATCAGAAAACAACATGATGATGAAAAATAGACTATTCTTGAATGCATTATTGTCCATTCTTGCAACTTTTCAAAGCTGACCACTTACAAGTCATTAACTTGCAGTCTTTTTTTTTTTTATCAACGTCATTCATCATACAGTACACTGTTATGCTAAATAGACTGTATCAGCCAAGCCTTGCTTTAGTCATGCAGGTGGTATTCATATTGTGCTCTCCTCCAGAAATGACAGAAATTGTTGATATTATGAAAATTTATTGTAATAGATTTTTTTTTCCTCTTGCAACGTGTCTCCTTGCTGTTCTAAACCACAAATTGCACAGATGATTTGCCAACCAAGACTGACTTATTCCAATTCTCTGTGAGCTTGCATCTTAAAGTCTGGCATCATTGTAATCCTCCATCCATCCATCTTCATCCGCTTTATCCAAGGCCGGGTCGCGGGGGCAGCAGCCTAAGCAAAGAGGCCCAGACCTCCCTCTCCCCACCCACCTCCTCCAGCTTATCTGGGGGAACACCAAGGCGTTCCCAGCCCAGCCGAGAGATATAATCTCTCCAGCGTGTCCTGGGTCTGCCCCGGGGCCTCCTCCCGGTGGGACATGCCCGGAACACCTCACCCAGGAGGCGCCCAGGGAGCATCCTTGTCAGATGCCCGAACCACCTCAGCTGGCTCCTTTCAATGTGGAGCAGCAGCGGCTCTACTCTGAGCCCCTCCCGGATGGCCGAACTTCTCACACAATCTCTAAGGGAGAGGCCAGCCACCCTTCGGAGAAAGCTCATTTCTGCCACTTGTATCCGCGATCTCATTCTTTCGGTCACTACCCACAGCTCGTGGCCATAGGTGGTCATTGTAATCCTCAAAATACAAATTTAAAGACTTCACAAACTTCAAATACAGTTGATGGGTTTCTTGTATAGAAAAAACAAAATAGCCATATAATACAAACATGTATTATGTGACTACTTGAAGTAAACATTTTGTGTAGATCTATAATTTCAAGAAGAACTGGAGCATATTGTACAGTCATCGATTCAGAAAAAAAGAAAAAGGTTTTCTGAACCTACTTACTTTGTTTCCAGAAGAGCTACCTCTGTTACAAGTTAAGCTGGTTGAAAGCAGTGGGAAACATCCCTTGTGGCAGTTCATGTGATTATAATAATGTGTGAAAAAATGTTTCCTTTACTTATTGCCTTAAGCAATAAGTAAAATAAGCAACACTTCCTTCCTTGTATTTCACCCAACCTATGTCTTTATGGAGACTTCTATTTTGGAAGAAAAAAGGGGGTTGTTAAAGACACGTGGACATGAGACAGAGCATAAAATTGCAATTTGCACAAAAAATCTAAATGATCCTATGGCAGTGTATTTTTACAAAGATAACACTAGAAATGATATCTAACCATTTAGGGGGTGGTGAAAGACTGAAAAAATGAAAAATGTTTTGGGTTGTAACATTCCAGGCCACTAAGCTTCCAGGACAGGATGATGAGGTAGGTCTTTTGCAATTTCAGTATTCACATTTACTCTACCTTCAATACTTTCTACAAAGACTACAAAGAACATTTGTTTCTCAAAAATTAGATTTTAGTCCTAGTGGGGGTTTCTTTTCATTATGAGATTTTATTGTTTTTATTGATTGATTTTATTGTTGTTCGCACTAGTTCTGATTTGATACATCCCTGTGTTAGCTCTGCAACAGACTAGCAACCTGTCCACATCTGATCCTGTGACATTTCCCCCTAAATAGTGCCATATTTAGGTGCATCAACCAGCCTGGATAGTATATATATACTGGATAGTATGTTTTTCAACTTCACCTATTTATCTGAGTGCATGCACAAGAACAAAAAACCTCTTTTTCAGATACTGCCAGTATCATTTCGTATCGAATATAATCATTTTCCTCATGTAGGCTTATACTGGTAATCTTTACCACCAGCAGTATTAAAAAATCCATCTATATGTTTTTTTGTCTCAAAAAAAGAGTTTGTTTGTTTATTTGTTTTCTTGATAGTTTCAGAATTTTAAAAGAACAGGAACCTGTTGCAGAGCATGACACCCATAGCACTTCGAAGAATGCCAAGGATAAGAGTAACAGTGCCACCCTGTGGGCATCTCAGGGTGGCACTCACAGGGTGCAGTCTGGAATGGGTGACAAGAGCACCCGCATGCTCTACTGCATGGCTATTCAACTACGAAGTTAGTTGGGCCAGATTTTCAAACCGAGGAATTTATCTGGGCCAGATATTTTTTTTGAAGCCAGTAGGCAGCAGATCACGATCAATTTCAAACCCACACAACTGTATTGAAAAACAAGTAATTTTTTTATTCCTTTTCCCCTGTAAATCTGGTGACCTCACAAATGCACACCAAACGGTCCATTTAAAAAAAAAAAGGGAGCTATAACTAAACTATTTTTTGTACATTTGAAATAATAATAACAATAAAAAACATTTTGATAATTCCCTTTCAAATTAAAATAAATATTTCGCTGACCACTCACTTTCCCTGCCATGAATGGAGCCCCATCCGTCACAAGTATACAGACACGCTTCATATCCAGACCATTTTCCTCAAAAAGAGTTTAAATCTCAAACATTATTTCGCCAGCTGTGTGTCCCTCTAACGGTAGTAAGCGAGCAATTTCCCATCCAAAAAAACGGACATATACGCACAACTGTGCATTATCAGTTCTGTCTGTGATCTCCTGCTATAGACATTACATCAGTTTCCTTCAGGTCATCTAACAGCATTTCAAACTCGTCTGACGCCAGAACTTCAACTCTACGAATATTTGAACTGTCCTACAGGAGTACGTTTTAATAGCAGATGTCACACTTACTTTAATTTTTTCGTCACTTATCACCGCATCCACCACGGCCAGCATGCAGTATTTCACTGTTTCAGAATCTGTGAAAGGCCTTTTCTTCTTCGCCAAGAAGCAAACACGAAGGGAAGATGCTGCAGCTCTCTTGGGCTCTACAGGACCCTCACCATGGTAGTACAACTCCGGTTGTAAGATTATTAAACTCGGTAAAATGAATAAGTATTTGTCAGTCCAGGCAGAGTTAAACCGACAGTTTTCATTGTCAATTTTGCGCTTTTGGAGTGAGAAAGACATGCTGTTGTCGCATCATATATTACGATGATTGTTTAATATGTTTACATCACGGTGCATTGTGGGTTAAATATTGCTAGGCTACTAGGAGTGTTGCATTCACAGTCTACACTACGCTGTAGGTATTTTTAATTTTTTAAAATTAATAAATTTTTTGCGTTTTCTCTCTGTTTCTGCCAGGACCACAGGCAGGGCCACTCGCAGGTTGCTTCTGGGCCGCATTTGGCCCGCGGGCCGCCATTTGAATAGGCTTGCTCTACTGTGACTCAGAAAAACTGAGTCAAGACTCAGGGTACTCAGGTAGGTTGCACGTGGATTTAACACAGACCCAAAGAATACTGTTAAGACTTAATAAAGTTAAATATGAATGCCTTTTATTTTGTCAGGACACATGAACATTTCTCGCTCAACTTTCTCGCTCACTATGTGTTAACAGACCTCTCTGTATTGAATCATATCTATTATTAACCTCTGTCTCTCTTCCACAGCATGTCTTTTATCCTGTCTTCCTTCTCTCACCCCAACCGGTCGCAGCAGATGGCCGCCCCTCCCTGAGCCTGGTTCTGCCGGAGGTTTCTTCCTGTTAAAAGGGAGCTTTTCCTTCCCACTGTCGCCAAAGTGCTTGCTCAAAGGGGGTCATATGATTGTTGGGTTTTTCTCTGTATCTATGAAGCGCCTTGAGGCGACTTTTGTTGTGATTTGGCGCTATATAAATAAAATTGAATTGAATTGAATTGAATGAACATGTAGTTGAAAATAATGTTTTCTTCCGTAAGAACTCCTTACTTGTAATTCATTATAATTATGCAGCTCCATGCAGGGATAGAGTGCCTTAATTAAAGTTGCCTTGGCAATGACATTGATTTCTTGGCAACACTGAAAGACCAACTGTTTTCATTTTTCTGCCTAGATTTTTTTCAAATTTCTGTGGATTGAATCAGTAATTGTGTGACCAAAACTGCCCTTTGCTGAGCTTTAGTTAATCACTGCTGATATGTTGAAACGTTTTGACTTAATGGACAAATAATAAGTTAACATGTTTTTTCTGTATTCAAACATCTGAACAAATCTATAATCAGGCTGGCTCCGACTCTGTGCACACTGATGTAGATGATCAATGCAGCAGTGTGAACAAACCTCACAGGGAAAGCAGAAAATGCTCAAACAATAACAATGCAAATCCTGCAGGCCCTGACATGACTTCTTATGAGAATATCCCCCCAATTTGCCTGGTGGTCAAGCCGGTAAGATATTCAGAAGAACTTTCTTGTTCAGGTGCTCAACCATGTAGCATAATAGGTGTTTTTTCTTTAGAAAATAAAACCTCAGTTTTAAAATGTATCCTGTCACTATTCTGTTTAGTAGAGTCAAGTCAGTCTAATGTATAAAGTATCTGGCACTAATGATACTTAATTTGCCTCAAAAGGATTTAAAATCTGTCTGCTCAAAACATGTAAAGACGCCACAAATGCAGTCGTTCTTACAGAGCAACTGTAACCTTTGGCCTGGAGCTGATGTCGTCAGGCAATGCCCAACCTTTACTTGATGTTTCAACCCAAGTTGTTGATGTGGGCTTCCCACACAGTTTGCAGGAAGGATACACATTATTGTGTTTACCAGAGAAGGGAGTGTATATATTGTTCCTGTTGCTGATGGTGTCTTTTTTTTTTTCTTTTTTTTTTTGTGGTGTATGGATTTGGATGTACATGTGTGTCTTCTATGCAACCTATGATTGTACTGAGGACTACAATGATTCATCAAGTAATAATTCTATTATAAAAAATTCTCAAGAGAAATTATTTGCTTCCATGCCTCGTTTAATGTACTGCTCTGTAGTGAGCGCCATGAGAACGCGAACGCAATAGCTTCACCCATATTTGCACCGTGTCCAGTGAGCCATCACATGCAAAGTCACAGTCCAGCTAGCCGCATCGCCAGCTGCACCTACAATATTGTTGCACTTTCTTACAGATATCACGGTACGAGTGCCGACTGGCTTAGAAACACACGAGTCTTCTCTATCCTGACGTTTTTCACCACTTTACTACTCGATCCACTTTGAGTTTTGGAATATTAGAAATATATATTACACATATATATATATATTCATTTTTTTTCATGACATCACTTTGATTAAATGAGTATCTGAGGCTGAGACTACAGGACTGTAAAAACATGATTGTTGGGCTTCATTTCTGTACTGAACAGTCATTTTAAGATTAGTTAGTAAATAACAATTAGCTAATATTGTTCATGAGACTAAAGTCATCTCACTTTGGTAATGTAAATATAATATGGCCGATATTATATTTATTGTCAGATTATTATATATTTATATACAGCAGTGAGCTTCAACTCTGTGTCAAAGATTCAAGTTGCAGTTATTTATATTTCCTATCACCTTAAATCTTCACTCAATGACAAGTATCTTAGACAGTGTACATATAGATGTATCATATATAAGAGACAAATATTGTTCGTTTAATATGTTGGTATTACTAAATTTGGCTCAATGCTTACATATATGTGTAAAAAGCAAATGTACGAGCTGTGATAAATGTTTCTGATAGAATGAAGAGTAGACTGATATATTAAATATTCCTTTATTGGGTGATAAAATCATACCATGTAATAACTGCTTTAAGTCATACAGAACAGATATCAGGGCCTTAAACAGGCTGACTTCTGCTAAATGGGTCAAACTGGGCAGAAAGTATACAAACACATAACATCCGTATAGAATATGATGTAACACTATAGATCAACTTACCTCAGAATATATAAAGCATATAAACAATTACAGCAATATGATGCAACAAACACAGCAGTACTACTAATCCAAAATACTCAAAGCTTCATGTAACTGAAACAAACATGGACATTTATTTTTAGGTCCATTCTGCTGCTGATACATACTTTAGGTTTCTGAATATTAAACTTGTTGCTGCCTTTCATAGTGTGTAACTTGAAGACCCTGAGTACTTTCTCACACACTGAAAACACTGGAAAGGCAGCAATATAACATAGCTAACATTAACAGTGCAGTGAATCCTGCTGTGCCGTGACATTCAGGACTGCAAACTGAGCAGCATCACTGACTTTCAGCTATTTTACTGACTTTAATTATCCATAAAATCCTCACATTCTCTGTAAGATTAAGGTCAACTACTGAACGGCATATATTTTAAAGTAAAGGCTTTAAAACCAAGTTAACGCTGAAAGTGCAAACGTCACTGATGTCACATAACTTTGCTGACATGTGGCCAACAGTCATGTTTTAATGTTCTTCATTATTAAACATTTGCACACAAATAAGTGACATAATATTCAGTACTTTTGAAAGTTTACTCTTTGGCCGCCCGCGCATTTGGAGGCTGCATTTGGAGTACACTTCGGATTGTGATAGCCTCATAGATAGGTCTCAAAATGCGTACTCCAAAGCGTGCGGTCGCTGGATTGGGACAAAGCCACAGAAGACTTGTGTTTTTAAGCCAGTCGCACCTGTACCATAATATCTGTTTCATAGGGTTTCATAAAATCTTTCAGATTGAAAGTGAAATAATAGGAAAAAAAAAATTGGATTAATATTTAACAACTTTTTTTCACAAGCCAATAAAAATTTACATGGGCCGTTAAACTCTTGACCTACTGATCTGAGGGTTGTTACATCAGACACCGAATTGTTATTAATATTAATTAATGTCTACACAGTCATACCGTCTGTTTTCAGAAGTCCAAAAACTTGTCTTCTATTAATGTCAGAAATCCTTCCAAGAAGATAGAATAAATGTAAATTTGTAATGTCTTAGTTTAAATTCCATATATCTCTTGTTTTATTTGACTTTGACATTTGACTGCACTTTGGAAATGTTTTCTTAAAAAAAAATTAATTTCAATATGGCATATACATACAATTAAACGGTTTCGCTTTTTTTTTTTTTTTGGCATGCAGTTAAACTTTGAAACATTGCAGTTACTAAAATGGAAAACAGTGAGCAGTTTATTTTGAAAGACCTGTCTTTTTTTTCCCTTTATAATAACAAAAGTATTTCTTATCATATTACTCGATGAATAGATAGATTAATTAATTAATTCCACAAAGAAGCCATTGCACAGATAAGAGTGTCTGCTTTGCGTGCGCTGCTACAATTTCATGCTTTCGTGGGTAGCTATTTGAGCTAAGTCAAATCAACTGACTTCTAACTGTTTAAGGTCATTTTGATGGACACTTCAGGTGACTGTGTTAAACACTTATACTGCACAATTTATAGCTGCAGTTATACTGCCGCAAGAACATAAGTGCTGTTTTAAACTATATTTGTTTATAATTTGTTTACAACTTTGGCCAAAATAGAAATATAAAAAATATGCCAACAAAAAGTTGTTCAGTCTGCAGGAAACACATGTAACTGCATGTACCGTGACTGGTGGCGCTGCCTTGGACTTCTATGATTTTTAAGATTTTCAGTATCAAAGTGAAGCCAGTGATGAATCAGTACATCCACCGGTACACAGTAAAAATAACAGATGTAGTTAAACTGGCAAACTTTGTTTTTAAAGTGAACAAATCTTTAAGCCGGTAAGTTACTGATGTGTATCACAGTTCAACTCTTTCATAGTGATTTTTAATTTATTCATATAAAGATAAACTGTACATAGGCAAATGTTTCACTATGAACTCCAATAAAAGCTCTAATCCTATTTAGCAGAGTTAGACTAACATGAGGGTAACATGATGGTATGTTGGTTAGCACTGTTAAACTACAGCAAGAAGGTCCTGGGGTTGAATCTACCATCTGAGCTTTGAGCTTTCTGTGTGGAGTTTGCATGTTCTCGCTGTGTCTGCGTGGGTTCTCTCCAGGTACTACGGCTTCCTCCCACAGTCCAAAGACATGCATTTACTGGAGTCACCAAGAATAATTGGTGATTCTAAATTGCCCATAGGTGTGAATATGAGTGTGAATGGCTGTCTGTCTCTCTGTAGCACCGCAACAGGCTGGCGACCTGACCAGGGTGTACCTTCACACTGACCATATGGTAGCTGGGATAGGTTCCAGCCTCCTAGCATAAGAACATGAGAATGAATGGATTAATATAAAATATAAATCAGTTAATAAATTATTGTATAATTTAGCTACAGTAAATTAGTTCCAGCTGTGGTGTACACTTTAATGACTCAACAATTATATAGAGTTTGAGGTATATTTTAATGCAGAACATTGGTACTTTTACAATTCAATTCAATTTTATTTATACCGCACCAAATCACAACAACAGTCGCCTCAAGGTGCTTTATATTGTAAAGTAGACCCTACATGCAGAGAAAACCATGACCCCACATGACTATGAGCAAGCACTTTGACGACAGTGGAAGGAAAAACTCCCTTTTAACAGGAAGAAACCTCCGGCAGAACAGATGACCACCCTTCCCTGATGGGCGGCCATCTGCTGCGACCGGTTGGGGTTTGAGAAGGAAGACAGGATAAAAGACATGCTGTGGAAGAGAGCCAGAGGTTCAATGCAGAGAGGTCTATTAACATATAGTGAGTAAGAAAGGTGACTGAAGAAGAAATGCTCAGGCTATGTCCACACTACCCTGGATAGATTTGAAAACGGCGTTTTCGTTTGAAAATGCTCTGCATCCACACTAGCGTTTTAAGTAGTTTTCACAGAGTTGTGCGTCCACATTGAAAAACAACTGCTGTATAATGCACTCCGCTATCTTTGTTTAATTGGTCACATGACTAAAATGTGTCATTGTTTTAGAAAGTCTGCGTTTTCGAGTGTCCACACTGTGACGGGACAGCTCCGTTTTGAAATATATACATTTTTGAGAGCATTTTCAAAACACTGCATTTTTCCTTGGGAAAAACGCTTTCTCAGTGTGGACGGGATGCCAAAATGGAGAAAAAACTATGCGTTTTCAAACGAAAACACATTAGTGTGGACGTAGCCTCAGTGCATCATGGGAATCTCCCACACCCAGCCTACACCTATTGCAGCATAACTAAGGGCAGATTCAGGGTCATGTGATCCAGCCCTAACTATATGCTTTAGCAAAAAGAAAAATTTTAAGCCTAATCTTAAAAATAGAGCTAGTGTCTGTCTCCCGAATGCAAAGAAAAAGAAATATGCACTCTCTTAGTTTTTCAGCATCACTCTGAGACAGGATATTTCTCATTTTAGAGCTATTGAATATTAAATGGAAGAACGCAGTCTTACATATTTGTTTAATATGTGCATTAAAGGACATATCCTGGTCAAAAATGACTCCAAGGTTCCTCACAGTGTTACTAGAGGCCAAGGTAATGTCATCCAGAGTAAGAATCTGGTTAGATACCATATTTCTAAGATTTTCTTCCAAGTACAATAATCTCAGTTTTATCTGAATTAAGAAGCAGAAAATTAGAGGTCATCCAGGTCTTTATGTTTTTAACCCTTTAAGACCTACCATAGAACCAAGTCCGCCAGAGCTTATAGTATATTTTTACATGCTGTAGTGCCATTTTTGGGAGCGTTTCAAGTTGATATACATCAATACGACCATTATAACCCAAATTTTAATTATATATATGCATTAAGTGCATAGTAATTACATAAATTGCAAAAAAGTGCAATAAACTACAAAAAAATTGAAAATCGTTTTTTGGTTTTTTAACATGTATTTGTAGTTAGAGAAATTTAAGAGGCTTATCCCTCAAAACTGTAAATACAAAAAAGTTGCACAAACTAGTTACCCACCACAGGAAATTTATTTTAAGTGTCTTCATAGTTTTATTTTTGAAATACACCAATTTTCACATACTGCAGGAAAAACGAAAATAAATATTATAATGCAAGTTTGCCAAAAAACAGCATATGCATCAAAATAAACTATATCCATCAGTGCAATATGAGTCCTAAGCATCCCAGAACGACACAGAAAGTCATAAAGTCAAACGTAACTTTTAAAAACACAAGTATAGGCTCATGGTAAAAAACTACATTTCTGCAAAATGACGTCACTTCCGGTTTCGGGCAGGTCATGGCGGACATGCGATAGTTTGCGCTGATGGACGTAGGAAGTGTTACAAACAGCTGATTGGATCGGCAAAGCGTGTTTCTGGAATATTATGTTTTTGTTGCAAGTGCTTTTTATGCAGTTTTTGCAAAGCTATATGTGGAAGGAAACTGTGACCTAGGACAAGCTGATGGCATAAGATGTAAGTACAACTCCTCCGGTTTCATATGCAAAAAAAATTATTGCGCTAGCTTGCGTAGTTGCAGTGCTACCGGAATTTTAAAAAAGTTACGCAAAACGGAGCGTGCCTGCTCCGACCGGCTTTAAAGGGTTAAGTCACCAAGGCACCAAGTTCCCTAAGGCACAGGGAACAAACCCTCTCATCCACCGGGAAGAACCCCAACGTACAGGCAGCAAGCCGAGGGGATATTAGAATACCCACCCCAGCCCACCGCCTCTCACCGGGGGCAACTCCAGACCGAGAGAGTCCAGCCCCTCTCCAGGAGACTGGTTCCAGAGCCCAAGCCATGCGTAATGGTGAGCCCGACTATATCTAGCCGGTACCTCTCAACCTCACGCGCTAACTCAGGCTCCTTCCCCACCAGAGAGGTGACATTCCATGTGCCAATTGGTCTTGGTAGCCGGGGATCAGTCCGCCGGGCCTCCGCTCCTGGCCGCTGCCCGGCAAGCAATGCGCCCGGCCCCTACGGCATCTCCTGTGGGTGGTGGATCTGCGGGAGGATGGACCCACGTCCCCTTTTCAGGCTGTGCCCTGCCGGGCCCGGCCATCAGATCAGGGGCCCCAGTAATCCTATCCCAGGCAGGGTAAACTGTTCCCTCAATGTTTTCCTCATGAGGGTCTTCTGAATCGCTCTTTGTCTGGTCCGTCACCAGGACCAATTTGCCATGGGAGACCCTACCAGGGGGCCAAAGCCCCCGGACAACATAGCCCCTGGGATCCCTGGGACACACAAACCCCTTCACCATGATAATAATAATAATATGTAGGTATTAGGGGTGCAACGATACTCGTATCGATATTGAACCGTTCGATACAGTGCTTTCGGTTCGGTACACATATGTATCGAACAATACAAAATTTTTAATTTATTTTATCAACTTTCCTTCTGACAGTGCTGTCTGTGTTGAGCGCTCAGTGGATCTGCGCTCGACAGTGCAGCCTAGGCGGAGTAGTCGAACGCAGATTCACTGAGTGCAGGGCAAGCTAGCAGACAGAAGTTAAGCTCTCCTTGGAACATGGCAAATTGAACCTCCCCCACCCTCATTCAGATCTGACGTTTGGAACTATTTTGGTTTTCATGTGACGTATGACCCTGAAGGTAAGCGCGTCATGGACAAAAGTAAAACAGTATGTTGGATGTGCCAGCAATGCTCAATTACATGGGTGGGAACTAGTGTGTTAGCGCAGTTAGCTCGTTAACGTGTTGGCCGTCCAGCCCCACGCACGGGGCGAATCGCGGTAGCTTGTTAGCGGAGATTTGCCGTGTTGTGGCGTTAACGTCATTTCAATGAGATTTACGCTGACAGCACTAGTGGGAACACAACGAATATGACTGCACATTTACGCGACATCATCCTAGTGCAAAGACAAGTGGAAGCAGACAAAAACAACAAGCAGGCATGCTACAAACTTTACCCTAGTCATTTAGACAGCCGTTAGCACATGATTCTCCTTATGGGGACCTGATATGTTTAATATGCTGCTGAGAATACAGCCCAGAAGAAGCGTATAGTATAGCTTTTATTTTGGAAAGAGCCATTTCTCTGTAATAAACTCTCTTTTCCAAAGATGAGTGATTCCTCAATCAGATACAGGGCTCGCAAAATCGCTAGTCCGATGTCCCGGGGCTAGCGATTTTTCCAGTCGGGCTACCAAAATCTATCTCTGCCCTGCCCGTCGGCCTATCGTAGGAAGGAAAAATATATGTCAATGCTTTTGCATTCTTTCGGAAATGTAGCTGGGTAATTATGTCATTGGCATCGGTGAGCCACTGTCAATATGTGACATATTGAAATCGCGTTTGAATTTGCGCTTGTTTTTTGCTTTCAGTTTGCAATCGCGCGAACTGTGTATAGAGAGCGACAGTACTGATTGGTGAGTGATTCCTCTGACATCGTCTTATCAATCATTAGCTTACTATGCAAACATGACAAGTGAAATCTCCCGCAGCAAGCTTAAACATGTGAGAGGTTGATCGCGCAGAGAATCGCTGAGCGTTATGTGAGTGCCTGTGTAAAAGCAGCAGGATATATATTTTAGTTCTGCTGAGCCAAATAAGACAGGTCAGGGTGAAGAAGTGACAGCCAAAGAAAAGCTTACCACAAAACGGAAAAGTTATGATAAATCAGACTATAAGGCAAAAAGAAAGTGCAGCTTTATGGTTTCATGGACAAAAGAATTTCTGTGGCTGCAATATGACAAGCTAAATAACCAGGGGTGCACATAAGTGGTCCGCAGGTGCGTATTCGCTGTCAAAATAAAAAACGCGCACAAGATAAGAAGTTGCAACGCGTGTTTGCGTACATAAGATTTTCAGGAGGAGGACAGACATTTGTTTAGAACTCTTAAAGATGTCGAAGAAGCTCCTTTAAGCGATTACTGTGATGTTCCTCCACCTCCAAAGAAATGTCAGAAGGAGTCCGAACCACAAAAGAAGCGCGTATTCTCGGAAAAGTGGTTGCAGGAGGTGAGCTGGCTTCAAACAAATGATGAACGCACAGAGATTTGGTGCAGAATGTGCTGTGAAAATTTAATAAATGACAAATTAAAAAGGCATGAACATTTTTTTTGTATCGAAAAAATATCGAACTGTGACACCAAAGTGTCGAACCGAACCAAACCGTGAATTTTGTGTATCGTTACACCCCTAGTAGGTATATATATGTGTAGTGCCACTTGTTGTATGAGATACGTGATCAGTGCTGTCTGAAATGTAGTAATTAGGATCAATAAGTAACCTTTGTGTTTTGACCAACAATGACAAGTCCAAACAAAGGGTTAAATAAACTTCACCCTGCTAAGATGCACATGGGAGACTCTGCCTGTCTTCGCTGCCAGAAGGTTTGTGAACCATCCATCTCTAACCAATATTGTCAACAAACTTGACCACCTGAGAGTGCACCCTGGGACACTTTTTGTCCATCTCTGTTTGCCAAAGTTGTGAAAAACCCTTCTTTAACGGATATAGCAGCAAACTCAACAAAGCTGTCAGGAGGATTAATTGTTTTCTCTCTGCAGTATGTTTGATATCTGTAGTTTTCGGACTTTTGGACTCACTCTGTCCATAAAACCGTCAGGGACCCAATTAAAAATGACGGATGCTGGGAACAGCGCTCAGAAAGTTATGGAGTAGTGCCAGAAAGTTATTTAACACAAGTGTCAAAGATTAAAAGAGGAACAAAGTGCAAATTGACAACTGATTGGGGAAAAGTATTGCCAAACATATTGCATCGATAATTGGGGTTAATGTTGACATTTGTAGAGTTGAGAAAATACATATTAGTTTAAATTTAATGTGAATCAGGGAAAAAAGATATGCCCTGGGTAGTTTCTTGGCCACTGTTTGTCTGTTTGTGTTGGTTTTTGACCTGCATGTGCTCACGGCAAACACCTTAGGGGAGCTTTTTTACTTTTCCTATGTTGCTGAACTTGACCATTCAATAAAAAAAACTGGCATAGAACTCTGCTCTTTTCATGTGATCTTTGTGTTTTTGATTTAATTGGCATCTGGACGCAGAAAATCAACTCCAGCTGCAGAAAGGTGCGATGAAGAAGGTGCCTACGAAGTACAGTAAGCTGTTCATACCTGAGGCCTTGGAAACTGCCAAACAACGACTCACAGCCTTGGCCAGCCACTTGAAGAGCTATACTAGATCGAAGGTAGAAGAATAAACCAGCTTTTCTCCACAGAACCAGCCAAGCTGTATGCCAAGATTGAACGACTGGAGAAGTGTAGTCAGATGGTCACAAAGAGAGGGAAGGTAGTCATAACTGAGGGGATCGAACTACCAGAAGGCAATATTGCAGACATAGAGGACAGCTACACCTGGGAACACCACAGGCAAATAGGAACCATGAAGAGGTCGCTAGAAAAGCTGCAACCACCAAGTACCTGCAGAGGGTCAGGCAAGTCCCGAGAAGTCAGCTAAACGGTAAGAACAAGATCCGGGCTATCAACACCTATGCCATGCCCATGATCAGGTACCCTGCTGGGATAATAAGTTGGCCAAAGGAGGAGATAGAAGCCACTGACATCAAGACAAGGAAGCTCCTGACCATGCATTGAGGGTTTCACCCCAAGTCCAGCACCCCGAGGCTGTACACAAAGCGGAAGGAAGGAGGACAGGGACTGGTGAGTGTCAGCACCACAGTCCAGGATGAGACAACAAACATCCACAAATACATCAGTAAGATGACTCCAACCGGTGTGGGCTAAAAAAAACTTTTTATTAAACATTTAAAGAGGACATGAACCACTAAACATATAGAGGCTAATTTACAACATTGAGCCCTGGTCTCAAAAACCATAGATGTAACACTGTCTGTGAAGCTGATTTAACCAGTAAGTGGCTGATGTAGCAGTAAGTGGCTCTACGTTGTTTGACTAGCTTCAGTCAAACAGGAAAATCTGCCTGTTAACCATAATGTTTGAGTTTGTAAAGCGGTTTACAAATGAGCACAGTGAACACTGTAAGTGTGAGAAGCTGGGTACGCCCTGGACAAGTCGCTCATATGTTGCAGGGCCAACACAGACCCTAGATTTGAACCCAGGACCTTTTTTGGTGAGACAACCGTGCCTGATTTAACGCTTTGCACAGAGCAAATATCTTAGTTAAACCACTTAAAGTTGACTGTGGAATATCTAAGAGATATGAAATTTTGCAAACTGACTTCTTGCAAAGGCGGCATCCCATTACAGTACCATGCTCAAATTTAGTGAGATTGCCTGGGTAGTTACTTGATTTTACATAAATGTAGCAAAGGAACTAAAACACCTGCATTCAAAGATTAAGAGGTGTGGCCTGTAGGCCTTTAGCCATACAGTGTAAACTTACTAAGGCCTCCACCGTTTTGTGAAACTGTTATTTTTGCTGTAGACAAGGGACAAGAGACAAATGAGACAAGAAACTGAATTTAGCTTGGATTTACCTCTTCTATATTTATATATTTTATAAGAAGCAGAAAGCAGTTGTAGAAGAATCTTTTAAAAATAAGTGAACGTTTTTTTGTGTAGCAACGTCTTGATTTTTCTTTTTCTTACATTTGACAGTCATGAGCTGGGGAAAATTTTATCAGACCTTTTAAGCAAACACTGAGTGCTCAGAAAATATCTAGTCACAAACAAGCTCCTCTTCGCATTTAAAACCAACTCACTTAGTCCATTCACTGCTGTCATCTAAAACCATTGACTGTTTCAACTTATCATCCTTCTGCCTACAGATAAAATCCACATATTCAGACATAGATGGTCAACTAAGTAGCAATATCCCATCTATCCATTTTCTAACTGCTTATCCAACTTGAGGTCACAAGACTTGAGCTTGCTCACAGCTGTATCAGGGTACAAACTGGTACAACCAGCTCACCAGAAGATCGCAATGCCAGTATAGAGAGACAGCTAAGCATCTGACATCCACGCCTACAGTGCATGTAGGTATCAAATCACCATGTAAGCTAGCAAGCACATCTTTGAATAGTCGGAGGAAGCTGAAGTAACTCAAAAGAAACTCACACAGCCACTGGGAAAGCATAAAAACACTACACAGAATGGTCCCAGTTGACTTAAGGCAGTCAACTGGTACGTGGGAAGTCTCCCAAAAAAATGTAAGATTAAATAATATACCATGTTCAGATTGAGGGATTTCTGAAAAATGGATTTCTGAAGGGATTTCTGAAAAAATCTGCAATCACTTCTGACATAAATGAAGACAGAAAACTAAACAGCAGTGACGTTTGTAGGGTTACTGAAGTTGGGCTAGCTGGTATATAATGATGTGCAACATCAGACCTTCCCAAAGTGTGCGGCCCGTCCCCTAGGGGGGGCGCAGAGCCATTGCAGGGGGGGGCGCGGCATGAAAAGGGAAAAAAAAACCCAAAACAACGCTTGGACACTGCTAGCACGGGGCGCCTACACAAACGCAAAGCAGGAGATGAAGCATAGCTGATGTTTCCAAACCAACTTCCTGATCCTGCCACGATTTGTTCCCCCTGTCTAAATCATGGACAAACAGTATCCCACAGCTGTTTATGTTTTTAAACCCATTTTGCACAGAGAGGCATTTTTTTTGAAAAATGTATTGATAGCAATGTTGAATATTATTACACAGGAAAAAAACAACTACATGTAAAATACACCGTGACGCCTCTGCCTTTCTAAATAGAGGGACAGTAACTGTGTGTTTATATGTAAGAGTGTAAAACCTGAAGATAGAGACAAAATACGGTTTATCTGCCATTCTGCAATTCCTCTCATGTAAGCGATAACGTGGCGCACAGCTGACGTGAAAGGCACATACCTTTGACATTGCGTGAGGAACTCTGTATCCTCGTCCACACGTAAACGCAAAAAAATGGGTTTTAAAAAATCACATTTTTAAGTGATTCAAAAAGCTGTCTACGTGTGGATGAAACAGCTGCGTTTTAGTAGTGCATGCGTGTGTGTGTGTGTGGGGGGGGGGGGGGGGGGGGCGAACATTTTTCTGTAAAACAAAGTGGGGCCCAGCGGTATAAGTTTGGGAACCACTGTGCTACATGTTGGCTAGCTACACAGCTATGGTAGCATAACATAAACACAGTGAAGCTGGATGATGAACGCTAACTTTTTTCCACTCAATAAAAGTTAACGTGAGGGTTCCTGATGGTTAGGGACAAATGCATGGCAGGATGCCATCCACAATACGAGGTTAGTCATTAATGTATTGCTGCATGGGCTGGACTGTAATTGCATCGTAAGGTTTTAAAAACTGAGCTTTAAAATGAATAGTGATAATAGTAGATACGAAT
>NC_140448.1:162839-415339 GCF_963576455.1 Neolamprologus multifasciatus | reverse complement strand
CCTTTTCTCTCTCTAACATTTCAGTGAAACAGCGAATGCTTTCTTTCTTTTTGTCTTGGGTTGTAAGTTTTTCTTCCAACACTGTTTGCAGCCTTGACCTGTTGTCAACATTTTGTAGTAATCTGTCCATTTTGGCTTTTATATCCTCCTTCAGTTGTTGAAGTTTCACTTTCAGAATCTCTAGTGATTTCATTTCATCCATGACTCCTCTCATTTCCATCTCAGACCGCTCTTCTTCCATATTTCTCCTTTCCTTCAGCAACAGTTCTCGTTCTTTGGCAATGTCAGTCTTCATCTCTTTCACCTCTTCTTTTTCTTCACTCATGATTTCCTTTGCATGTTCAAGCTCTTCTTGCTTCTTCTTCAGATTCCTCATCAGACTCTCCACTTTTGCTCTTTCATTCTGCAATTCCTTTTTCATGATTTCCACTTCTTTTGTTTGTCTTCTGAGGTCACCTTCCTTGACTTTTTGTTCATTATGTGTTAGGAATATCTTGCTTAAAATGTCTTCAAGTCTTTCTTTTTCCATTTGAACCTGAAGGATACAAATTTTAATCTTGGCTTTTTCTTCATTTGTCTCATGTAACAGCCTGTTTACATGTTCCATCTTATTGAGCAGTTCAAGCTTTATGATTTCCATTGCTTCTCTTTCTCCTTTTATATTTTCTTTCTTTTCCTCCACTATTTCAAATTGTTTCTTGATGTCAGACATCAACACCTTCAAATCCATTTTCTCTTTATTCAGCACCTCACTTTCTCTCTCCAGATCTTCTCTGTCGTGTCTCAGATCTTCTTTCAGTTTATCAAGATCTCGTTTGTCCAGTTCAAACTGCTGCTTCCATTCATTTTCTGTGCATTCTCTCTTGGTGACCATGTCTGAAAGGATACTTCTCACACCTTCCTTTTCTCTCTCTAACGTTTCAGTGAAACAGTGAATACTTTCTTTCTGTTTGTCTTGGGTTGTAAGTTTTTCTTCCAACACTGTTTGCAGCCTTGACCTGTTGTCAACATTTTGTTGTAATCTGTCCATTTTGGCTTTTATATCCTCCTTCAGTTGTTGAAGTTTCACTTTCAGAATCTCTAGTGATTTCATTTCATCCATTACTCCTCTCATTTCCATCTCAGACCGCTGTTCTTCCATATTTCTCCTTTCCTTCAACAACAGTTCTCGTTCTTTGGCAATGTCAGTCTTCATCTCTTTCACCTCGTCTTTTTCTTCACTCATTATTTCCTTTGCACGTTCAAGCTCTTCTTGCTTCTTCTTCAGATTCCTCATCAGACTCTCCACTTTTGCTCTTTCACTCTGCAATTCCTTTTTCATGATTTCCACTTCTTTTGTTTGTCTTCTGAGGTCATCTTCCTTGACTTTTTGTTCATTATGTGTTAAGAACATTTTGCTTAAAATGTCTTCAAGTCTTTCTTTTTCCGTTTGAACCTGAAGGATACAAATTTTAATCTTGGCTTTTTCTTCATTTGTCTCATGTAACAACCTGTTTACATGTTCCATCTTATTGAGCAGTTCAAGCTTTATGATTTCCATTGAGTCTCTTTCTTCTTTTATATTTTCTTTCTTTTCTTCCAGTATTTCAGATTGTTTCTTGATATCACACATCAACACCTTCAAATCCATTTTCTCTTTATTCAGCACCTCACTTTCTCTCTCCAGATCTTCTCTGTTGTGTCTCAGATCTTCTTTCAGTTTATCAAGATCTCGTTTGTCCAGTTCAAACTGCTGCTTCCATTCATTTTCTGTGCATTCTCTCTTGGTGACCATGTCTGAAAGGATACTTCTCACACCTTCCTTTTCTCTCTCTAACATTTCAGTGAAACAGTGAATGCTTTCTTTCTGTTTGTCTTGGGTTGTAAGTTTTTCTTCCAACACTGTTTGCAGCCTTGACCTGTTGTCAACATTTTGTTGTAATCTGTCCATTTTGGCTTTTATATCCTCCTTCAGTTGTTGAAGTTTCACTTTCAGAATCTCTAGTGATTTCCTTTCATCCATGACTCCTCTCATTTCCATCTCAGACCGCTCTTCTTCCATATTTCTCCTTTCCTTCAACAACAGTTCTCGTTCTTTGGCAATGTCAGTCTTCATCTCTTTCACCTCTTCTTTTTCTTCACTCATGATTTCCTTTGCATGTTCAAGCTCTTCTTGCTTCTTCTTCAGATTCCTCATCAGACTCTCCACTTTTGCTCTTTCATTCTGCAATTCCTTTTTCATGATTTCCACTTCTTTTGTTTGTCTTCTGAGGTCATCTTCCTTGACTTTTTGTTCATTATGTGTTAGGAATATCTTGCTTAAAATGTCTTCAAGTCTTTCTTTTTCCGTTTGAACCTGAAGGATACAAATTTTAATCTTGGCTTTTTCTTCATTTGTCTCATGTAACAGCCTGTTTACATGTTCCATCTTATTGAGCAATTCAAACTTTATGATTTCCATTGCATCTCTTTCTCCTTTTATATTTTGTTTCTTTTCCTCAACTATTTCAAATTGTTTCTTGATGTCAGACATCAACACCTTCAAATCCATTTTCTCTTTATTCAGCACCTCACTTTCTCTCTCCAGATCTTCTCTGTCGTGTCTCAGATCTTCTTTCAGTTTATCAAGATCTCGTTTGTCCAGTTCAAACTGCTGCTTCCATTCATTTTCTGTGCATTCTCTCTTGGTGACCATGTCTGAAAGGATACTTCTCACACCTTCCTTTTCTCTCTCTAACATTTCAGTGAAACAGCGAATGCTTTCTTTCTGTTTGTCTAGGGTTGTAAGTTTTTCTTCCAACACTGTTTGCAGCCTTGGCCTGTTGTCAACATTTTGTAGTAATCTGTCCATTTTGGCTTTTATATCCTCCTTCAGTTGTTGAAGTTTCACTTTCAGAATCTCTAGTGATTTCATTTCATCCATGACTTGGTCTCCCCTCATTTCCATCTCAGACCCCTGTTCTTCCATATTTCTCCTTTCCTTCAACAACAGTTCTCGTTCTTTGGCAATGTCAGTCTTCATCTCTTTCACCTCTTCTTTTTCTTCACTCATGATTTCCTTTGCACGTTCAAGCTCTTCTTGCTTCTTCTTCAGATTCCTCATCAGACTCTCCACTTTTGCTCTTTCACTCTGCAATTCCTTTTTCATGATTTCCACTTCTTTTGTTTGTCTTCTGAGGTCATCTTCCTTGACTTTTTGTTCATTATGTGTTAAGAAAATTTTGCTTAAAATGTCTTCAAGTCTTTCTTTTTCCGTTTGAACCTGAAGGATACAAATTTTAATCTTGGCTTTTTCTTCATTTGTCTCATGTAACAACCTGTTTACATGTTCCATCTTATTGAGCAGTTCAAGCTTTATGATTTCCATTGAGTCTCTTTCTTCTTTTATATTTTCTTTCTTTTCTTCCAGTATTTCAGATTGTTTCTTGATGTCACACATCAACACCTTCAAATCCATTTTCTCTTTATTCAGCACCTCACTTTCTCTCTCCAGATCTTCTCTGTCGTGTCTCAGATCTTCTTTCAGTTTATCAAGATCTCGTTTGTCCAGTTCAAACTGCTGCTTCCATTCATTTTCTGTGCATTCTCTCTTGGTGACCATTTCTGCAAAGATACTTCTCACACCTTCCTTTTCTCTCTCTAACATTTCAGTGAAACAGCGAATGCTTTCTTTCTGTTTGTCTAGGGTTGTAAGTTTTTCTTCCAACACTGTTTGCAGCATTGGCCTGTTGTCAACATTTTGTAGTAATCTCTCCATTTTGGCTTTTATATCCTCCTTCAGTTGTTGAAGTTTCACTTTCAGAATCTCTAGTGATTTCATTTCATCCATGACTTGGTCTCCCCTCATTTCCATCTCAGACCCCTGTTCTTCCATATTTCTCCTTTCCTTCAACAACAGTTCTCGTTCTTTGGCAATGTCAGTCTTCATCTCTTTCACCTCTTCTTTTTCTTCACTCATGATTTCCTTTGCACGTTCAAGCTCTTCTTGCTTCTTCTTCAGATTCCTCATCAGACTCTCCACTTTTGCTCTTTCACTCTGCAATTCCTTTTTCATGATTTCCACTTCTTTTGTTTGTCTTCTGAGGTCATCTTCCTTGACTTTTTGTTCATTATGTGTTAAGAAAATTTTGCTTAAAATGTCTTCAAGTCTTTCTTTTTCCGTTTGAACCTGAAGGATACAAATTTTAATCTTGGCTTTTTCTTCATTTGTCTCATGTAACAACCTGTTTACATGTTCCATCTTATTGAGCAGTTCAAGCTTTATGATTTCCATTGAGTCTCTTTCTTCTTTTATATTTTCTTTCTTTTCTTCCAGTATTTCAGATTGTTTCTTGATGTCACACATCAACACCTTCAAATCCATTTTCTCTTTATTCAGCACCTCACTTTCTCTCTCCAGATCTTCTCTGTCGTGTCTCAGATCTTCTTTCAGTTTATCAAGATCTCGTTTGTCCAGTTCAAACTGCTGCTTCCATTCATTTTCTGTGCATTCTCTCTTGGTGACCATTTCTGCAAAGATACTTCTCACACCTTCCTTTTCTCTCTCTAACATTTCAGTGAAACAGCGAATGCTTTCTTTCTTTTTGTCTAGGGTTGTAAGTTTTTCTTCCAACACTGTTTGCAGCATTGGCCTGTTGTCAACATTTTGTAGTAATCTGTCCATTTTGGCTTTTATATCCTCCTTCAGTTGTTGAAGTTTCACTTTCAGAATCTCTAGTGATTTCATTTCATCCATGACTTGGTCTCCCCTCATTTCCATCTCAGACCGCTCTTCTTCCATATTTCTCCTTTCCTTCAACAACAGTTCTCGTTCTTTGGCAATGTCAGTCTTCATCTCTTTCACCTCTTCTTTTTCTTCACTCATAATTTCCTTTGCACGTTCAAGCTCTTCTTGCTTCTTCTTCAGATTCCTCATCAGACTCTCCACTTTTGCTCTTTCACTCTGCAATTCCTTTTTCATGATTTCCACTTCTTTTGTTTGTCTTCTGAGGTCATCTTCCTTGACTTTTTGTTCATTATATGTTAAAAAATTTTTGCTTAAAATGTCTTCAAGTCTTTCTTTTTCCATTTGAACCTGAAGGATACAAATTTTCATCTTGGCTTTTTCTTCATTTGTCTCATGTAACAACCTGTTTACATGTTCCATCTTATTGAGCAGTTCAAGCTTTATGATTTCCATTGAGTCTCTTTCTTCTTTTATATTTTCTTTCTTTTCTTCCAATATTTCAGATTGTTTCTTGATGTCAGACATCAACACCTTCAAATCCATTTTCTCTTTATTCAGCACCTCACTTTCTCTCTCCAGATCTTCTCTGTCGTGTCTCAGATCTTCTTTCAGTTTATCAAGATCTCGTTTGTCCAGTTCAAACTGCTGCTTCCATTCATTTTCTGTGCATTCTCTCTTGGTGACCATGTCTGAAAGGATACTTCTCACACCTTCCTTTTCTCTCTCTAACATTTCAGTGAAACAGCGAATGCTTTCTTTCTGTTTGTCTTGGGTTGTAAGTTTTTCTTCCAACACTGTTTGCAGCCTTGACCTTTTGTCAACATTTTGTTGTAATCTCTCCATTTTGGCTTTTATATCCTCCTTCAGTTGTTGAAGTTTCACTTTCAGAATCTCTAGTGATTTCATTTCATCCATGACTTGGTCTCCCCTCATTTCCATCTCAGACCCCTGTTCTTCCATATTTCTCCTTTCCTTCAACAACAGTTCTCGTTCTTTGGCAATGTCAGTCTTCATCTCTTTCACCTCGTCTTTTTCTTCACTCATGATTTCCTTTGCACGTTCAAGCTCTTCTTGCTTCTTCTTCAGATTCCTCATCAGACTCTCCACTTTTGCTCTTTCACTCTGCAATTCCTTTTTCATGATTTCCACTTCTTTTGTTTGTCTTCTGAGGTCATCTTCCTTGACTTTTTGTTCATTATGTGTTAGGAATATCTTGCTTAAAATGTCTTCAAGTCTTTCTTTTTCCGTTTGAACCTGAAGGATACAAATTTTAATCTTGGCTTTTTCTTCATTTGTCTCATGTAACAGCCTGTTTACATGTTCCATCTTATTGAGCAGTTCAAGCTTTATGATTTCCATTGCGTCTCTTTCTCCTTTTATATTTTCTTTCTTTTCCTCCACTATTTCAAATTGTTTCTTGATGTCAGACATCAACACCTTCAAATCCATTTTCTCTTTATTCAGCACCTCACTTTCTCTCTCCAGATCTTCTCTGTCGTGTCTCAGATCTTCTTTCAGTTTATCAAGATCTCGTTTGTCCAGTTCAAACTGCTGCTTCCATTCATTTTCTGTGCATTCTCTCTTGGTGACCATGTCTGAAAAGATACTTCTAAAACCTTCCTTTTCTTTCTCTAACATTTCAGTGAAACAGTGAATGCTTTCTTTCTGTTTGTCTTGGGTTGTAAGTTTTTCTTCCAACACTGTTTGCAGCCTTGACCTGTTGTCAACATTTTGTAGTAATCTGTCCATTTTGGCTTTTATATCCTCCTTCAGTTGTTGAAGTTTCACTTTCAGAATCTCTAGTGATTTCATTTCATCCATGACTTGGTCTCCCCTCATTTCCATCTCAGACCCCTGTTCTTCCATATTTCTCCTTTCCTTCAACAACAGTTCTCGTTCTTTGGCAATGTCAGTCTTCATCTCTTTCACCTCGTCTTTTTCTTCACTCATGATTTCCTTTGCACGTTCAAGCTCTTCTTGCTTCTTCTTCAGATTCCTCATCAGACTCTCCACTTTTGCTCTTTCACTCTGCAATTCTTTTTTCATGATTTCCACTTCTTTTGTTTGTCTTCTGAGGTCATCTTCCTTGACTTTTTGTTCATTATGTGTTAAGAACATTTTGCTTAAAATGTCTTCAAGTCTTTCTTTTTCCGTTTGAACCTGAAGGATACAAATTTTAATCTTGGCTTTTTCTTCATTTGTCTCATGTAACAACCTGTTTACATGTTCCATCTTATTGAGCAGTTCAAGCTTTATGATTTCCATTGAGTCTCTTTCTTCTTTTATATTTTCTTTCTTTTCTTCCAGTATTTCAGATTGTTTCTTGATATCACACATCAACACCTTCAAATCCATTTTCTCTTTATTCAGCACCTCACTTTCTCTCTCCAGATCTTCTCTGTCGTGTCTCAGATCTTCTTTCAGTTTATCAAGATCTCGTTTGTCCAGTTCAAACTGCTGCTTCCATTCATTTTCTGTGCATTCTCTCTTGGTGACCATGTCTGAAAAGATACTTCTAAAACCTTCCTTTTCTTTCTCTAACATTTCAGTGAAACAGTGAATGCTTTCTTTCTGTTTGTCTTGGGTTGTAAGTTTTTCTTCCAACACTGTTTGCAGCCTTGACCTGTTGTCAACATTTTGTAGTAATCTGTCCATTTTGGCTTTTATATCCTCCTTCAGTTGTTGAAGTTTCACTTTCAGAATCTCTAGTGATTTCATTTCATCCATGACTTGGTCTCCCCTCATTTCCATCTCAGACCCCTGTTCTTCCATATTTCTCCTTTCCTTCAACAACAGTTCTCGTTCTTTGGCAATGTCAGTCTTCATCTCTTTCACCTCGTCTTTTTCTTCACTCATGATTTCCTTTGCACGTTCAAGCTCTTCTTGCTTCTTCTTCAGATTCCTCATCAGACTCTCCACTTTTGCTCTTTCACTCTGCAATTCCTTTTTCATGATTTCCACTTCTTTTGTTTGTCTTCTGAGGTCATCTTCCTTGACTTTTTGTTCATTATGTGTTAGGAATATCTTGCTTAAAATGTCTTCAAGTCTTTCTTTTTCCGTTTGAACCTGAAGGATACAAATTTTAATCTTGGCTTTTTCTTCATTTGTCTCATGTAACAGCCTGTTTACATGTTCCATCTTATTGAGCAGTTCAAGCTTTATGATTTCCATTGAGTCTCTTTCTCCTTTTATATTTTGTTTCTTTTCCTCCACTATTTCAAATTGTTTCTTGATGTCAGACATCAACACCTTCAAATCCATTTTCTCTTTATTCAGCACCTCACTTTCTCTCTCCAGATCTTCTCTGTCGTGTCTCAGATCTTCTTTCAGTTTATCAAGATCTCGTTTGTCCAGTTCAAACTGCTGCTTCCATTCATTTTCTGTGCATTCTCTCTTGGTGACCATGTCTGAAAGGATACTTCTCACACCTTCCTTTTCTCTCTCTAACATTTCAGTGAAACAGCGAATGCTTTCTTTCTGTTTGTCTTGGGTTGTAAGTTTTTCTTCCAACACTGTTTGCAGCCTTGACCTGTTGTCAACATTTTGTTGTAATCTGTCCATTTTGGCTTTTATATCCTCCTTCAGTTGTTGAAGTTTCACTTTCAGAATCTCTAGTGATTTCATTTCATCCATGACTTGGTCTCCCCTCATTTCCATCTCAGACCGCTCTTCTTCCATATTTCTCCTTTCCTTCAACAACAGTTCTCGTTCTTTGGCAATGTCAGTCTTCATCTCTTTCACCTCGTCTTTTTCTTCACTCATTATTTCCTTTGCACGTTCAAGCTCTTCTTGCTTCTTCTTCAGATTCCTCATCAGACTCTCCACTTTTGCTCTTTCACTCTGCAATTCCTTTTTTCATGATTTCCACTTCTTTTGTTTGTCTTCTGAGGTCATCTTCCTTGACTTTTTGTTCATTATGTGTTAAGAAAATTTTGCTTAAAATGTCTTCAAGTCTTTCTTTTTCCGTTTGAACCTGAAGGATACAAATTTTAATCTTGGCTTTTTCTTCATTTGTCTCATGTAACAACCTGTTTACATGTTCCATCTTATTGAGCAGTTCAAGCTTTATGATTTCCATTGAGTCTCTTTCTTCTTTTATATTTTCTTTCTTTTCCTCCACTATTTCAAATTGTTTCTTGATGTCAGACATCAACACCTTCAAATCCATTTTCTCTTTATTCAGCACCTCACTTTCTCTCTCCAGATCTTCTCTGTCGTGTCTCAGATCTTCTTTCAGTTTATCAAGATCTCGTTTGTCCAGTTCAAACTGCTGCTTCCATTCATTTTCTGTGCATTCTCTCTTGGTGACCATGTCTGAAAGGATACTTCTCACACCTTCCTTTTCTCTCTCTAACATTTCAGTGAAACAGTGAATGCTTTCTTTCTGTTTGTCTTGGGTTGTAAGTTTTTCTTCCAACACTGTTTGCAGCCTTGACCTGTTGTCAACATTTTGTAGTAATCTGTCCATTTTGGCTTTTATATCCTCCTTCAGTTGTTGAAGTTTCACTTTCAGAATCTCTAGTGATTTCATTTCATCCATGACTTGGTCTCCCCTCATTTCCATCTCAGACCGCTCTTCTTCCATATTTCTCCTTTCCTTCAACAACAGTTCTCGTTCTTTGGCAATGTCAGTCTTCATCTCTTTCACCTCGTCTTTTTCTTCACTCATGATTTCCTTTGCACGTTCAAGCTCTTCTTGCTTCTTCTTCAGATTCCTCATCAGACTCTCCACTTTTGCTCTTTCACTCTGCAATTCCTTTTTCATGATTTCCACTTCTTTTGTTTGTCTTCTGAGGTCATCTTCCTTGACTTTTTGTTCATTATGTGTTAGGAAATATCTTGCTTAAAATGTCTTCAAGTCTTTCTTTTTCCGTTTGAACCTGAAGGATACAAATTTTAATCTTGGCTTTTTCTTCATTTGTCTCATGTAACAGCCTGTTTACATGTTCCATCTTATTGAGCAGTTCAAGCTTTATGATTTCCATTGCGTTTCTTTCTCCTTTTATATTTTGTTTCTTTTCCTCCACTATTTCAAATTGTTTCTTGATGTCAGACATCAACACCTTCAAATCCATTTTCTCTTTATTCAGCACCTCACTTTCTCTCTCCAGATCTTCTCTGTCGTGTCTCAGATCTTCTTTCAGTTTATCAAGATCTCGTTTGTCCAGTTCAAACTGCTGCTTCCATTCATTTTCTGTGCATTCTCTCTTGGTGACCATGTCTGAAAGGATACTTCTCACACCTTCCTTTTCTCTCTCTAACATTTCAGTGAAACAGCGAATGCTTTCTTTCTTTTTGTCTTGGGTTGTAAGTTTTTCTTCCAACACTGTTTGCAGCCTTGACCTGTTGTCAACATTTTGTTGTAATCTGTCCATTTTGGCTTTTATATCCTCCTTCAGTTGTTGAAGTTTCACTTTCAGAATCTCTAGTGATTTCATTTCATCCATGACTTGGTCTCCCCTCATTTCCATCTCAGACCGCTCTTCTTCCATATTTCTCCTTTCCTTCAACAACAGTTCTCGTTCTTTGGCAATGTCAGTCTTCATCTCTTTCACCTCGTCTTTTTCTTCACTCATGATTTCCTTTGCACGTTCAAGCTCTTCTTGCTTCTTCTTCAGATTCCTCATCAGACTCTCCACTTTTGCTCTTTCACTCTGCAATTCCTTTTTCATGATTTCCACTTCTTTTGTTTGTCTTCTGAGGTCATCTTCCTTGACTTTTTGTTCATTATGTGTTAAGAAAATTTTGCTTAAAATGTCTTCAAGTCTTTCTTTTTCCGTTTGAACCTGAAGGATACAAATTTTAATCTTGGCTTTTTCTTCATTTGTCTCATGTAACAACCTGTTTACATGTTCCATCTTATTGAGCAGTTCAAGCTTTATGATTTCCATTGAGTCTCTTTCTTCTTTTATATTTTCTTTCTTTTCCTCCACTATTTCAAATTGTTTCTTGATGTCAGACATCAACACCTTCAAATCCATTTTCTCTTTATTCAGCACCTCACTTTCTCTCTCCAGATCTTCTCTGTCGTGTCTCAGATCTTCTTTCAGTTTATCAAGATCTCGTTTGTCCAGTTCAAACTGCTGCTTCCATTCATTTTCTGTGCATTCTCTCTTGGTGACCATGTCTGAAAGGATACTTCTCACACCTTCCTTTTCTCTCTCTAACATTTCAGTGAAACAGTGAATGCTTTCTTTCTGTTTGTCTTGGGTTGTAAGTTTTTCTTCCAACACTGTTTGCAGCCTTGACCTGTTGTCAACATTTTGTTGTAATCTGTCCATTTTGGCTTTTATATCCTCCTTCAGTTGTTGAAGTTTCACTTTCAGAATCTCTAGTGATTTCATTTCATCCATGACTCCTCTCATTTCCATCTCAGACCGCTCTTCTTCCATATTTCTCCTTTCCTTCAACAACAGTTCTCGTTCTTTGGCAATGTCAGTCTTCATCTCTTTCACCTCTTCTTTTTCTTCACTCATGATTTCCTTTGCACGTTCAAGCTCTTCTTGCTTCTTCTTCAGATTCCTCATCAGACTCTCCACTTTTGCTCTTTCACTCTGCAATTCCTTTTTCATGATTTCCACTTCTTTTGTTTGTCTTCTGAGGTCATCTTCCTTGACTTTTTGTTCATTATGTGTTAAGAAAATTTTGCTTAAAATGTCTTCAAGTCTTTCTTTTTCCGTTTGAACCTGAAGGATACAAATTTTAATCTTGGCTTTTTCTTCATTTGTCTCATGTAACAACCTGTTTACATGTTCCATCTTATTGAGCAGTTCAAGCTTTATGATTTCCATTGAGTCTCTTTCTTCTTTTATATTTTCTTTCTTTTCTTCCAGTATTTCAGATTGTTTCTTGATATCACACATCAACACCTTCAAATCCATTTTCTCTTTATTCAGCACCTCACTTTCTCTCTCCAGATCTTCTCTGTCGTGTCTCAGATCTTCTTTCAGTTTATCAAGATCTCGTTTGTCCAGTTCAAACTGCTGCTTCCATTCATTTTCTGTGCATTCTCTCTTGGTGACCATGTCTGAAAGGATACTTCTCACACCTTCCTTTTCTCTCTCTAACATTTCAGTGAAACAGCGAATGCTTTCTTTCTGTTTGTCTTGGGTTGTAAGTTTTTCTTCCAACACTGTTTGCAGCCTTGACCTGTTGTCAACATTTTGTAGTAATCTGTCCATTTTGGCTTTTATATCCTCCTTCAGTTGTTGAAGTTTCACTTTCAGAATCTCTAGTGATTTCATTTCATCCATGACTCCTCTCATTTCCATCTCAGACCGCTCTTCTTCCATATTTCTCCATTCCTTCAACAACAGTTCTCGTTCTTTGGCAATGTCAGTCTTCATCTCTTTCACCTCTTCTTTTTCTTCACTCATGATTTCCTTTGCATGTTCAAGCTCTTCTTGCTTCTTCTTCAGATTCCTCATCAGACTCTCCACTTTTGCTCTTTCATTCTGCAATTCCTTTTTCATGATTTCCACTTCTTTTGTTTGTCTTCTGAGGTCATCTTCCTTGACTTTTTGTTCATTATGTGTTAGGAATATCTTGCTTAAAATGTCTTCAAGTCTTTCTTTTTCCATTTGAACCTGAAGGATACAAATTTTAATCTTGGCTTTTTCTTCATTTGTCTCATGTAACAGCCTGTTTACATGTTCCATCTTATTGAGCAGTTCAAGCTTTATGATTTCCATTGCTTCTCTTTCTCCTTTTATATTTTCTTTCTTTTCCTCCACTATTTCAAATTGTTTCTTGATGTCAGACATCAACACCTTCAAATCCATTTTCTCTTTATTCAGCACCTCACTTTCTCTCTCCAGATCTTCTCTGTCGTGTCTCAGATCTTCTTTCAGTTTATCAAGATCTCGTTTGTCCAGTTCAAACTGCTGCTTCCATTCATTTTCTGTGCATTCTCTCTTGGTGACCATGTCTGAAAGGATACTTCTCACACCTTCCTTTTCTCTCTCTAACATTTCAGTGAAACAGTGAATGCTTTCTTTCTGTTTGTCTTGGGTTGTAAGTTTTTCTTCCAACACTGTTTGCAGCCTTGACCTGTTGTCAACATTTTGTTGTAATCTGTCCATTTTGGCTTTTATATCCTCCTTCAGTTGTTGAAGTTTCACTTTCAGAATCTCTAGTGATTTCATTTCATCCATTACTCCTCTCATTTCCATCTCAGACCGCTGTTCTTCCATATTTCTCCTTTCCTTCAACAACAGTTCTCGTTCTTTGGCAATGTCAGTCTTCATCTCTTTCACCTCTTCTTTTTCTTCACTCATGATTTCCTTTGCACGTTCAAGCTCTTCTTGCTTCTTCTTCAGATTCCTCATCAGACTCTCCACTTTTGCTCTTTCACTCTGCAATTCCTTTTTCATGATTTCCACTTCTTTTGTTTGTCTTCTGAGGTCATCTTCCTTGACTTTTTGTTCATTATGTGTTAGGAATATCTTGCTTAAAATGTCTTCAAGTCTTTCTTTTTCCGTTTGAACCTGAAGGATACAAATTTTAATCTTGGCTTTTTCTTCATTTGTCTCATGTAACAGCCTGTTTACATGTTCCATCTTATTGAGCAGTTCAAGCTTTATGATTTCCATTGCGTCTCTTTCTCCTTTTATATTTTCTTTCTTTTCCTCCACTATTTCAAATTGTTTCTTGATGTCAGACATCAACACCTTCAAATCCATTTTCTCTTTATTCAGCACCTCACTTTCTCTCTCCAGATCTTCTCTGTCGTGTCTCAGATCTTCTTTCAGTTTATCAAGATCTCGTTTGTCCAGTTCAAACTGCTGCTTCCATTCATTTTCTGTGCATTCTCTCTTGGTGACCATGTCTGAAAAGATACTTCTAAAACCTTCCTTTTCTTTCTCTAACATTTCAGTGAAACAGTGAATGCTTTCTTTCTGTTTGTCTTGGGTTGTAAGTTTTTCTTCCAACACTGTTTGCAGCCTTGACCTGTTGTCAACATTTTGTAGTAATCTGTCCATTTTGGCTTTTATATCCTCCTTCAGTTGTTGAAGTTTCACTTTCAGAATCTCTAGTGATTTCATTTCATCCATGACTTGGTCTCCCCTCATTTCCATCTCAGACCCCTGTTCTTCCATATTTCTCCTTTCCTTCAACAACAGTTCTCGTTCTTTGGCAATGTCAGTCTTCATCTCTTTCACCTCGTCTTTTTCTTCACTCATGATTTCCTTTGCACGTTCAAGCTCTTCTTGCTTCTTCTTCAGATTCCTCATCAGACTCTCCACTTTTGCTCTTTCACTCTGCAATTCTTTTTTCATGATTTCCACTTCTTTTGTTTGTCTTCTGAGGTCATCTTCCTTGACTTTTTGTTCATTATGTGTTAAGAACATTTTGCTTAAAATGTCTTCAAGTCTTTCTTTTTCCGTTTGAACCTGAAGGATACAAATTTTAATCTTGGCTTTTTCTTCATTTGTCTCATGTAACAACCTGTTTACATGTTCCATCTTATTGAGCAGTTCAAGCTTTATGATTTCCATTGAGTCTCTTTCTTCTTTTATATTTTCTTTCTTTTCTTCCAGTATTTCAGATTGTTTCTTGATATCACACATCAACACCTTCAAATCCATTTTCTCTTTATTCAGCACCTCACTTTCTCTCTCCAGATCTTCTCTGTCGTGTCTCAGATCTTCTTTCAGTTTATCAAGATCTCGTTTGTCCAGTTCAAACTGCTGCTTCCATTCATTTTCTGTGCATTCTCTCTTGGTGACCATGTCTGAAAAGATACTTCTAAAACCTTCCTTTTCTTTCTCTAACATTTCAGTGAAACAGTGAATGCTTTCTTTCTGTTTGTCTTGGGTTGTAAGTTTTTCTTCCAACACTGTTTGCAGCCTTGACCTGTTGTCAACATTTTGTAGTAATCTGTCCATTTTGGCTTTTATATCCTCCTTCAGTTGTTGAAGTTTCACTTTCAGAATCTCTAGTGATTTCATTTCATCCATGACTTGGTCTCCCCTCATTTCCATCTCAGACCCCTGTTCTTCCATATTTCTCCTTTCCTTCAACAACAGTTCTCGTTCTTTGGCAATGTCAGTCTTCATCTCTTTCACCTCGTCTTTTTCTTCACTCATGATTTCCTTTGCACGTTCAAGCTCTTCTTGCTTCTTCTTCAGATTCCTCATCAGACTCTCCACTTTTGCTCTTTCACTCTGCAATTCCTTTTTCATGATTTCCACTTCTTTTGTTTGTCTTCTGAGGTCATCTTCCTTGACTTTTTGTTCATTATGTGTTAGGAATATCTTGCTTAAAATGTCTTCAAGTCTTTCTTTTTCCGTTTGAACCTGAAGGATACAAATTTTAATCTTGGCTTTTTCTTCATTTGTCTCATGTAACAGCCTGTTTACATGTTCCATCTTATTGAGCAGTTCAAGCTTTATGATTTCCATTGCGTTTCTTTCTCCTTTTATATTTTGTTTCTTTTCCTCCACTATTTCAAATTGTTTCTTGATGTCAGACATCAACACCTTCAAATCCATTTTCTCTTTATTCAGCACCTCACTTTCTCTCTCCAGATCTTCTCTGTCGTGTCTCAGATCTTCTTTCAGTTTATCAAGATCTCGTTTGTCCAGTTCAAACTGCTGCTTCCATTCATTTTCTGTGCATTCTCTCTTGGTGACCATGTCTGAAAGGATACTTCTCACACCTTCCTTTTCTCTCTCTAACATTTCAGTGAAACAGCGAATGCTTTCTTTCTTTTTGTCTTGGGTTGTAAGTTTTTCTTCCAACACTGTTTGCAGCCTTGACCTGTTGTCAACATTTTGTTGTAATCTGTCCATTTTGGCTTTTATATCCTCCTTCAGTTGTTGAAGTTTCACTTTCAGAATCTCTAGTGATTTCATTTCATCCATGACTTGGTCTCCCCTCATTTCCATCTCAGACCGCTCTTCTTCCATATTTCTCCTTTCCTTCAACAACAGTTCTCGTTCTTTGGCAATGTCAGTCTTCATCTCTTTCACCTCGTCTTTTTCTTCACTCATTATTTCCTTTGCACGTTCAAGCTCTTCTTGCTTCTTCTTCAGATTCCTCATCAGACTCTCCACTTTTGCTCTTTCACTCTGCAATTCCTTTTTCATGATTTCCACTTCTTTTGTTTGTCTTCTGAGGTCATCTTCCTTGACTTTTTGTTCATTATGTGTTAAGAAAATTTTGCTTAAAATGTCTTCAAGTCTTTCTTTTTCCGTTTGAACCTGAAGGATACAAATTTTAATCTTGGCTTTTTCTTCATTTGTCTCATGTAACAACCTGTTTACATGTTCCATCTTATTGAGCAGTTCAAGCTTTATGATTTCCATTGAGTCTCTTTCTTCTTTTATATTTTCTTTCTTTTCCTCCACTATTTCAAATTGTTTCTTGATGTCAGACATCAACACCTTCAAATCCATTTTCTCTTTATTCAGCACCTCACTTTCTCTCTCCAGATCTTCTCTGTCGTGTCTCAGATCTTCTTTCAGTTTATCAAGATCTCGTTTGTCCAGTTCAAACTGCTGCTTCCATTCATTTTCTGTGCATTCTCTCTTGGTGACCATGTCTGAAAGAATACTTCTCACACCTTCCTTTTCTCTCTCTAACATTTCAGTGAAACAGTGAATGCTTTCTTTCTGTTTGTCTTGGGTTGTAAGTTTTTCTTCCAACACTGTTTGCAGCCTTGACCTGTTGTCAACATTTTGTTGTAATCTGTCCATTTTGGCTTTTATATCCTCCTTCAGTTGTTGAAGTTTCACTTTCAGAATCTCTAGTGATTTCATTTCATCCATGACTCCTCTCATTTCCATCTCAGACCGCTCTTCTTCCATATTTCTCCTTTCCTTCAACAACAGTTCTCGTTCTTTGGCAATGTCAGTCTTCATCTCTTTCACCTCTTCTTTTTCTTCACTCATGATTTCCTTTGCACGTTCAAGCTCTTCTTGCTTCTTCTTCAGATTCCTCATCAGACTCTCCACTTTTGCTCTTTCACTCTGCAATTCCTTTTTCATGATTTCCACTTCTTTTGTTTGTCTTCTGAGGTCATCTTCCTTGACTTTTTGTTCATTATGTGTTAAGAAAATTTTGCTTAAAATGTCTTCAAGTCTTTCTTTTTCCGTTTGAACCTGAAGGATACAAATTTTAATCTTGGCTTTTTCTTCATTTGTCTCATGTAACAACCTGTTTACATGTTCCATCTTATTGAGCAGTTCAAGCTTTATGATTTCCATTGAGTCTCTTTCTTCTTTTATATTTTCTTTCTTTTCTTCCAGTATTTCAGATTGTTTCTTGATATCACACATCAACACCTTCAAATCCATTTTCTCTTTATTCAGCACCTCACTTTCTCTCTCCAGATCTTCTCTGTCGTGTCTCAGATCTTCTTTCAGTTTATCAAGATCTCGTTTGTCCAGTTCAAACTGCTGCTTCCATTCATTTTCTGTGCATTCTCTCTTGGTGACCATGTCTGAAAGGATACTTCTCACACCTTCCTTTTCTCTCTCTAACATTTCAGTGAAACAGCGAATGCTTTCTTTCTTTTTGTCTTGGGTTGTAAGTTTTTCTTCCAACACTGTTTGCAGCCTTGACCTGTTGTCAACATTTTGTAGTAATCTGTCCATTTTGGCTTTTATATCCTCCTTCAGTTGTTGAAGTTTCACTTTCAGAATCTCTAGTGATTTCATTTCATCCATGACTCCTCTCATTTCCATCTCAGACCGCTCTTCTTCCATATTTCTCCATTCCTTCAACAACAGTTCTCGTTCTTTGGCAATGTCAGTCTTCATCTCTTTCACCTCTTCTTTTTCTTCACTCATGATTTCCTTTGCATGTTCAAGCTCTTCTTGCTTCTTCTTCAGATTCCTCATCAGACTCTCCACTTTTGCTCTTTCATTCTGCAATTCCTTTTTCATGATTTCCACTTCTTTTGTTTGTCTTCTGAGGTCATCTTCCTTGACTTTTTGTTCATTATGTGTTAGGAATATCTTGCTTAAAATGTCTTCAAGTCTTTCTTTTTCCATTTGAACCTGAAGGATACAAATTTTAATCTTGGCTTTTTCTTCATTTGTCTCATGTAACAGCCTGTTTACATGTTCCATCTTATTGAGCAGTTCAAGCTTTATGATTTCCATTGCTTCTCTTTCTCCTTTTATATTTTCTTTCTTTTCCTCCACTATTTCAAATTGTTTCTTGATGTCAGACATCAACACCTTCAAATCCATTTTCTCTTTATTCAGCACCTCACTTTCTCTCTCCAGATCTTCTCTGTCGTGTCTCAGATCTTCTTTCAGTTTATCAAGATCTCGTTTGTCCAGTTCAAACTGCTGCTTCCATTCATTTTCTGTGCATTCTCTCTTGGTGACCATGTCTGAAAGGATACTTCTCACACCTTCCTTTTCTCTCTCTAACATTTCAGTGAAACAGTGAATGCTTTCTTTCTGTTTGTCTTGGGTTGTAAGTTTTTCTTCCAACACTGTTTGCAGCCTTGACCTGTTGTCAACATTTTGTTGTAATCTGTCCATTTTGGCTTTTATATCCTCCTTCAGTTGTTGAAGTTTCACTTTCAGAATCTCTAGTGATTTCATTTCATCCATTACTCCTCTCATTTCCATCTCAGACCGCTGTTCTTCCATATTTCTCCTTTCCTTCAACAACAGTTCTCGTTCTTTGGCAATGTCAGTCTTCATCTCTTTCACCTCTTCTTTTTCTTCACTCATGATTTCCTTTGCACGTTCAAGCTCTTCTTGCTTCTTCTTCAGATTCCTCATCAGACTCTCCACTTTTGCTCTTTCACTCTGCAATTCCTTTTTCATGATTTCCACTTCTTTTGTTTGTCTTCTGAGGTCATCTTCCTTGACTTTTTGTTCATTATGTGTTAAGAACATTTTGCTTAAAATGTCTTCAAGTCTTTCTTTTTCCGTTTGAACCTGAAGGATACAAATTTTAATCTTGGCTTTTTCTTCATTTGTCTCATGTAACAACCTGTTTACATGTTCCATCTTATTGAGCAGTTCAAGCTTTATGATTTCCATTGAGTCTCTTTCTTCTTTTATATTTTCTTTCTTTTCTTCCAGTATTTCAGATTGTTTCTTGATATCACACATCAACACCTTCAAATCCATTTTCTCTTTATTCAGCACCTCACTTTCTCTCTCCAGATCTTCTCTGTTGTGTCTCAGATCTTCTTTCAGTTTATCAAGATCTCGTTTGTCCAGTTCAAACTGCTGCTTCCATTCATTTTCTGTGCATTCTCTCTTGGTGACCATGTCTGAAAAGATACTTCTAAAACCTTCCTTTTCTTTCTCTAACATTTCAGTGAAACAGTGAATGCTTTCTTTCTGTTTGTCTTGGGTTGTAAGTTTTTCTTCCAACACTGTTTGCAGCCTTGACCTGTTGTCAACATTTTGTAGTAATCTGTCCATTTTGGCTTTTATATCCTCCTTCAGTTGTTGAAGTTTCACTTTCAGAATCTCTAGTGATTTCATTTCATCCATGACTTGGTCTCCCCTCATTTCCATCTCAGACCCCTGTTCTTCCATATTTCTCCTTTCCTTCAACAACAGTTCTCGTTCTTTGGCAATGTCAGTCTTCATCTCTTTCACCTCGTCTTTTTCTTCACTCATGATTTCCTTTGCACGTTCAAGCTCTTCTTGCTTCTTCTTCAGATTCCTCATCAGACTCTCCACTTTTGCTCTTTCACTCTGCAATTCCTTTTTCATGATTTCCACTTCTTTTGTTTGTCTTCTGAGGTCATCTTCCTTGACTTTTTGTTCATTATGTGTTAGGAATATCTTGCTTAAAATGTCTTCAAGTCTTTCTTTTTCCATTTGAACCTGAAGGATACAAATTTTAATCTTGGCTTTTTCTTCATTTGTCTCATGTAACAGCCTGTTTACATGTTCCATCTTATTGAGCAGTTCAAGCTTTATGATTTCCATTGCGTTTCTTTCTCCTTTTATATTTTGTTTCTTTTCCTCCACTATTTCAAATTGTTTCTTGATGTCAGACATCAACACCTTCAAATCCATTTTCTCTTTATTCAGCACCTCACTTTCTCTCTCCAGATCTTCTCTGTCGTGTCTCAGATCTTCTTTCAGTTTATCAAGATCTCGTTTGTCCAGTTCAAACTGCTGCTTCCATTCATTTTCTGTGCATTCTCTCTTGGTGACCATGTCTGAAAGGATACTTCTCACACCTTCCTTTTCTCTCTCTAACATTTCAGTGAAACAGCGAATGCTTTCTTTCTTTTTGTCTAGGGTTGTAAGTTTTTCTTCCAACACTGTTTGCAGCATTGGCCTGTTGTCAACATTTTGTAGTAATCTGTCCATTTTGGCTTTTATATCCTCCTTCAGTTGTTGAAGTTTCACTTTCAGAATCTCTAGTGATTTCATTTCATCCATGACTTGGTCTCCCCTCATTTCCATCTCAGACCGCTCTTCTTCCATATTTCTCCTTTCCTTCAACAACAGTTCTCGTTCTTTGGCAATGTCAGTCTTCATCTCTTTCACCTCGTCTTTTTCTTCACTCATTATTTCCTTTGCACGTTCAAGCTCTTCTTGCTTCTTCTTCAGATTCCTCATCAGACTCTCCACTTTTGCTCTTTCACTCTGCAATTCCTTTTTCATGATTTCCACTTCTTTTGTTTGTCTTCTGAGGTCATCTTCCTTGACTTTTTGTTCATTATGTGTTAAGAACATTTTGCTTAAAATGTCTTCAAGTCTTTCTTTTTCCGTTTGAACCTGAAGGATACAAATTTTAATCTTGGCTTTTTCTTCATTTGTCTCATGTAACAACCTGTTTACATGTTCCATCTTATTGAGCAGTTCAAGCTTTATGATTTCCATTGAGTCTCTTTCTTCTTTTATATTTTCTTTCTTTTCTTCCAGTATTTCAGATTGTTTCTTGATATTACACATCAACACCTTCAAATCCATTTTCTCTTTATTCAGCACCTCACTTTCTCTCTCCAGATCTTCTCTGTCGTGTCTCAGATCTTCTTTCAGTTTATCAAGATCTCGTTTGTCCAGTTCAAACTGCTGCTTCCATTCATTTTCTGTGCATTCTCTCTTGGTGACCATGTCTGAAAGGATACTTCTCACACCTTCCTTTTCTCTCTCTAACATTTCAGTGAAACAGTGAATGCTTTCTTTCTGTTTGTCTTGGGTTGTAAGTTTTTCTTCCAACACTCTTTGCAGCCTTGACCTGTTGTCAACATTTTGTTGTAATCTGTCCATTTTGGCTTTTATATCCTCCTTCAGTTGTTGAAGTTTCACTTTCAGAATCTCTAGTGATTTCATTTCATCCATGACTCCTCTCATTTCCATCTCAGACCGCTCTTCTTCCATATTTCTCCTTTCCTTCAACAACAGTTCTCGTTCTTTGGCAATGTCAGTCTTCATCTCTTTCACCTCTTCTTTTTCTTCACTCATGATTTCCTTTGCACGTTCAAGCTCTTCTTGCTTCTTCTTCAGATTCCTCATCAGACTCTCCACTTTTGCTCTTTCACTCTGCAATTCCTTTTTCATGATTTCCACTTCTTTTGTTTGTCTTCTGAGGTCATCTTCCTTGACTTTTTGTTCATTATGTGTTAAGAAAATCTTGCTTAAAATGTCTTCAAGTCTTTCTTTTTCCGTTTGAACCCGAAGGATACAAATTTTAATCTTGGCTTTTTCTTCATTTGTCTCATGTAACAGCCTGTTTACATGTTCCATCTTATTGAGCAGTTCAAGCTTTATGATTTCCATTGAGTCTCTTTCTTCTTTTATATTTTCTTTCTTTTCTTCCAATATTTCAGATTGTTTCTTGATGTCACACATCAACACCTTCAAATCCATTTTCTCTTTATTCAGCACCTCACTTTCTCTCTCCAGATCTTCTCTGTCGTGTCTCAGATCTTCTTTCAGTTTATCAAGATCTCGTTTGTCCAGTTCAAACTGCTGCTTCCATTCATTTTCTGTGCATTCTCTCTTGGTGACCATGTCTGAAAGGATACTTCTCACACCTTCCTTTTCTCTCTCTAACATTTCAGTGAAACAGTGAATGCTTTCTTTCTGTTTGTCTTGGGTTGTAAGTTTTTCTTCCAACACTGTTTGCAGCCTTGACCTGTTGTCAACATTTTGTTGTAATCTGTCCATTTTGGCTTTTATATCCTCCTTCAGTTGTTGAAGTTTCACTTTCAGAATCTCTAGTGATTTCATTTCATCCATGACTCGGTCCCCTCTCATTTCCATCTCAGACCGCTCTTCTTCCATATTTCTCCATTCCTTCAACAACAGTTCTCGTTCTTTGGCAATGTCAGTCTTCATCTCTTTCACCTCGTCTTTTTCTTCACTCATGATTTCCTTTGCACGTTCAAGCTCTTCTTGCTTCTTCTTCAGATTCCTCATCAGACTCTCCACTTTTGCTCTTTCATTCTGTAATTCCTTTTTCATGATTTCCACTTCTTTTGTTTGTCTTCCGAGGTCATCTTCCTTGACTTTTTGTTCATTATGTGTTAAGAAAATCTTGCTTAAAATGTCTTCAAGTCTTTCTTTTTCCGTTTGAACCTGAAGGATACAAATTTTAATCTTGGCTTTTTCTTCATTTGTCTCATGTAACAGCCTGTTTACATGTTCCATCTTATTGAGCAGTTCAAGCTTTATGATTTCCATTGAGTCTCTTTCTTCTTTTATATTTTCTTTCTTTTCTTCCAATATTTCAGATTGTTTCTTGATGTCACATATCAACACCTTCAAATCCATTTTCTCTTTATTCAGCACCTCACTTTCTCTCTCCAGATCTTCTCTGTCGTGTCTCAGATCTTCTTTCAGTTTATCAAGATCTCGTTTGTTCAGTTCAAACTGCTGCTTCCATTCATTTTCTGTGCATTCTCTCTTGGTGACCATGACTTGGTCTCCTCTCATTTCCATCTCTTTCTGTTCATCTTTGATGTTTCTCCTTTCCTTCAACAACAGTTCTTTTCTATTCTCACGTCTAGTTTTCATCTGGTTGACTTTTTCTTTTTCCTGGTTACATTTTTTGATCTCTTTTTTTATCAGGTCTTGTTTTGTGTCTTGTAAGATAACCCTTTTTATACCATCCTTAATCGTTTCTCTTTCATCCAAGGCATCTTTTTCTATCTCATATATTGTTTTCCTTCCATTTTCATGTTTTTCTTGCTCCGTCTCGATTTTTGTCTCCACTTGTTCCCCATGTTTTGGCTCTTGTTGTATGTTTTTTAATGCGCACCGTATAATTTCCTTTTGCCTATTTAATTCACTTTTAATATTCAGTGTTTCTTTCCTTGTGGTCATGTAGAAATTTTTTTGGTCTTGCATGTGTTTATTTTCATTCTGAATTATTCCAATGATGAATTTAGTGTTTTTAATTACCTTTTTATATTCCCCTAAGTATTTCTTGAGTAGTTCCCATTGTTTTTGAATTTTCTTCCTTTTTTCTTTCATCCTCATGTCTTCAATTTCACTTTCCATCCCTTTCTTTTCTTTTTGCAACTTCTGCTTTATTTCTTGTTCACCTTGATGTTTGATGATCTCCTCTCGTTGTTGTTCAACCTCCTTTTTCTGCTTTGTTTCTCTCACGAGGGCAGTTCTTTCTTCTTTGAAAGTAGCCCATATTCTTTTTATCTTCTGTTCTTTTTGAATGCTTCTTTTGATTACACGTTGGTTTTCTCTTTTCTTCATCTCCAGCTCAACCACCAGAGCTTCTATCTCTTGTCTTTCCCTTTTAATATTTTCTAGTCTCATATCAAGCTTCTGTTTTTCTCTTTGGATTTTTTCCCAGATGTTGATTGTTTCATCCATCTCTGCAGTGTCTTGTATGGTAACTCTTCCAAAGATTATATTAAGCTGATATTTTAACCTCTTCATTTTGTTTGTTATATTCTTATTTTCAGCCTCAACTTCTCTGAATCCTTTTCTGTCCTTTTCTAAATGAGCATTCACATTTTCTAGAATTTTCATCTCTGTCCTAATTGTTCCCATGTGTAAATTAAACTTGTCTCTTATGTCTTGGATGTAAATAGAATACTGAGAAACTTTTGAGCTGTAGTTTTTAATTTTCTCCATTAACATGTTCACATCTTTCCTTCCAAAATGTTTTTCATGTTCATTGGGTAGATGGATGAACAGATTATGGTCTCTCTGCTTCTCCTCAGCCAGCTCTTCCATCTGTCGTTTCAATTTTACCCTTAACACTTCTAGTTCATCCCTTTTTCTCATAGTCATCTCCAGTCTTTGGTCTAATTCTCTTCTTTTCTTTTTGATCTCGGTCCTCAATGCTTCCTTTTCTTGTTGTATTTCATACCACATTATTTCAATTTCCTCCTTTTTTCTCATGCTTTTTCTAAAAAAACGCTCGAATTCTTTTGCCTTTATTTTCAATTCCGATTGCAGCAGCTCCATTTCTCTTATTTGCCTTTTGGTCATGTGTACTCTGTCATCAAGCTCCTGTTTGTGTCTTTCAGTTTTCTCACTCAAATAGTTCACCTGTTCATCCTGTATTTCTGTTTCAGTTAGCTGTTTAACCATTTTCTCATTCTTTATCGCTGTTTGGATCTGTTCTGTCATCTCAGTCTCTTCTCTCTTGATTATTTGTTTTACATTCTCACTAACTGATTTTTTATTTTTTTGACCCAGACTGTCTAATAAAAGTTTTACCTCCTCCAGTTTCTCATTAACTTGTTTGAGGCTTTCTGTTCCCTCAGTTTCTTTGTCCATTTTGTTTTTTGTCAGTTTATCTCTTTCATTGTCCATTGTCTTCTTAATTTCAGTCTTGAAAATTTCAAGAGCAGTTATCTGCTTTGGTGTAATACCGTGTTCCATGTCTGGTTTTGTGCCTTTTGTCAAGTTAAGGTTAATGCAGTCAAGGTCTTTAAACTGTCTTAGTTTTATTTCAGTCTCCTTCATACTAATTTCTATCTCTTCAATTTTCCTTCTGGTCTTAGCGGCTATTTTCTCAACTGTGTTCTTAACTTTTGTCATTTTTTCTAAATTCTGCCGAATCAGTTCAGTTTGCCTCTGCATTTTTATTTTAAAGATGTCTAATCTGTCTCTCTCTTTCAAAGTATTTTCTAACCTTTGATCTAATTCTCTTCTCTTCTTTTTCACTGCAGTTTTCATTGATTTCATATTGCTCATTTCTTCTGTCATATGTACTTCACTTTGCTTTATTTTGGTTTTTACAATTTCCAAAAACTCTTGAAACTGTTTGATGTCTTTTAGCAATCCTTCAATTTCACTGCCTTCCTTCTGTTGATATTTGTCCATGTTATTTTTTTCCGCTAGGTTCTCAAGTCCTCCTCTTAGCGTTCTTATAATCTCTTGTGTTTTGTAAATCTCTGCCCTGAGTCTTTGTATATCGGCTCCTCTGCCCTTTTTATCTTCATCGGTGTGTTCAACATGTTTTTTCATCTCTTCTCCTGATTTCTGAATTAGTTTTTGCTTGTTAACATTAAGTCTTATCAAGCTAGACTCTTGTTTTATTTTTTTGGCATCGTACCCCTCTTGTACTTCATATTTCATTATTTCATTTTTGAAAACTTTGGTGCTCACCATCAAAATCTTTCTCTGTTCAGTTTCTTCCAACAGCTTAGTTAATACTTCCTGGGCATTTTCAGTTTCCCCGACTGTAATTACAGTGCCTGCCCTCTGCAGGTCATTTATTTCCAAAATGAGCCTTTTAATGTCTTGAGTTTTTTCTTTCATGTTATCAACAGTGTACTTTATTTGCTCCTTTATTTCCCCCTCTTGCTGCTTTAGGTTACGTATCAGTTTTTCCACTTCTTCCCTTTCTCTTACAATTATCAGTAATTCAGTTTTATCATGCACTGCTTCTTCATGAATTTCAGTTTGCATCTGTAAGCAAAAGTCCTGCTCCCCATTTTTGCCTTCTGCAAAACAGTATTTGGATTCAAAATGCTCCTTCTGTTGTTCTTTTATTTTTTTATTTTGATGCTGATCATCTAATGTTACAGAATTTTGTAATGATGTTGTATCTGTTATACTTTCTGTCCCCCTTTTGTCCTTTGGAATTGCTGATGTTTGATCCTCGAGGGAGTCTGTGTCTATTTCTTTCTGTGATTCTTGAAGTTTGGATGCGTTCACTGAAAAAGTATGTTTGATTGTAGATTGTGTCGATATCCATTTGTTGACCCAAGTTTTCATGGATGTCAGTTTTTCCTTCACAAAAACAGAAAAAAAAGAGCTTTTTTGCTTTTGATGACACCAAGACAACAATAAAGATCTTCTTAAAACATCTGTGTTTTAATTTTTTGTTTCACATTTATGGATCTTACTAGGGTTGGGCCATATGTAAAAATTTTCCAACCGACAATCATCAGTCCAATAATCGACGATGGGCAATATATTCGCGCATACGCAGACTTTTTGATTGGCAGAGCAATGTAATCATGCATGGAGTGATTTGCACATTTACAACACAGATGAAGTCCAAACATGGATGAACTAATTTCCCAAAAAAATTAGGGCTGTCAGCATTTACGCGGTCATCACGATTAACCCATCTGGAGTGCAGAATGAATAAACTTTGGACAAACTGCTCGAAATGCGTTGAGAGAGACATTTAAGGGATTTTGACTCAGCCTGCGATCCAGATGGGTTAATTGTTAAACGCGTTAGTCGCTATGGTGGCGCTTTAACATTGACAGCACTAAAGAAATATAAAGTTGCCAATTTGGGATTTCTTTGGCTTTAAACCAGATGAAAATAGTAAACCTAAGGATGTAACCAAAACGGTCTGCCCCTTGTGCAGATGTATATCTGCAGTATAAAGTACTCAAACACGACTAATTGCATGAGCATGTACGTGTCCATCATCTGGCTGGGTATGCTAGTGTAGTGAAGCAGAGTTTAGGGAAGGATTTTACGTGATGTCCTCGAATGCAGCACTAACATCACATCTTCCCAGCTGATAATTAGCAACCTTATAAGAAACAGTTGCGCTTCACTACCACATGGAGGTATTTGGCAGTCTTTTCCCATCCAAGATGGCTGAGGGCATTAGGCAGCTTAAGCACTGCAGAGCTCCTCAGGAAAGCTGCTCGTTTTAGTGTTGCCCTTTAGAGAATGGTAAGAGGGACTCTTGCGTTTGTCATAATGTGGCATATAGTAGGGTGGACCTTGACGACTGTTTCCCTTTTTTGTTACAGGATTGTGCCATACTGCTGCTGTCTTGTGCTGTCTTGTTTTGTTTCATTCTTTCTTTTTCAATTTTATTCTGTCTTGTTGTGGCCTTACAAACGTTTATGGACTGGCCTCGACTGACTCTTGGTCTTATGATCTTTTACTTGGAATTTTTAATATATTTTTAACTTGCTTTTATAAAGAACTGTAACTGAGGGTGGGTTTGTTTTATTTATCTCTTTTACTAATTTGTTTAACGTTTTACGCTTTGTTTTATTGCTTTAGTGGAGGTGCGGCCGCTTGTTGAGGGGCTAGGCACATGAGGTGGAATCCCCTCCTCGATGCATGAGAGTGTACACGCATAGGTAGACTGCACCATTTAGATTTCAGTGTGAGTGACAGTGAGGTTTGCAGTGGAACTACATGGGTGAGTAATTGGTGGCACCCTTGGGCACTCCTCTCTGTAGGTTGCCTCAAGTGGCCGGTCTCAACTATTTTGTTTAGTTACTTTATTGAGTTATTTTACTAGGGTAGCACCGTGGCAGCGAGCCTTGTGGTTTTTAATCATTGTTTGTTAATTGTTTTAATTAACAGTCTTGCAGTCTCGGCCCTGCTACCCTAAGAACTTCTCTGATTTCAGTTCTATGCTTTTTAGTAGTTTAACTTAATAAATTTTGATTTGTAAAACTGATCTGCCTCACCTCTGCTGTTAATAACTAGCCTGTGGGCTTTGGTAGATAGTGTAACATCTACACTGGCTATAAAAAAAATCTTTCCTGGGGTGTAACTCTCCTTTCAGGTAGCGTTGTCAACATCCCTTAGTCACCTTCCCTTGTTATCCCTCATTTGCGCCACCACACAAGGCTATCACCAGCTTCTGCAGCTCCATCAACAAGCATTTGGGCACACTCTCAAGAGGGTGCATTTGCTCACAGATAAAAGAAGGTGCTTTTAAACCAGTACTTTTTTTTTTTTTTCTGTTTACTGATTCTATTTGCTCCATTATTAGCAAACTTACTCATGGGCAAATAAAAAATAAATCGCCAGTGGGCTCAACCTATCGTCGATAGTCGATATATTCGTCCAATTGCCCAACCCTAGATCTTACAGACTGCTATGCTCCTGAGCCTGGCAGTTGCAATAAAGGTAGAAATCTTCTATGTCACTTAGGCTACGTCCACACGTACCCGGGTATTTTTGAAAACACAGATTTTTCTATGCGTTTGCACCTTTCGTCCACACGTAAACAGCGTTTTCGGTCACTGAAAACTGAGATTTTTTTTAAAACTCCAGCCAGGGTGGATATTTTTGAAAACTCAGTTTTTGCGTTTACATGGACGAGAAAAACTGAGAAAACACAGCGTCAAAGGTGTGCGCATTTTTGGACGTCACACTGTGCGCCAGGTTATTGTTTCAATGAAATGAATTTCTACAATGGCAGACTTAGACAAAATACCATTACTGTTAATTTTACTCTGCAGTGTTTTAATGCTTACGCAGTTGCTGTCCCTCCACACATAGGACTCAGTTCTGCTTCTATGCGCCAAGACGAAAACGGAAAATGTCAGTTTTCAAAAATACCTGTGTAAGTGTGGACGTAGCCTTACATGGATAAGGATCAAGATTACATGGAATGAGTTTGCTACTATGAACAGAAGTTCAAGCTTAATTGTAAATGTTGACTGTTCTTTTTTTCATTAAATTAAATATAACATTATCAGCATCTTAACAGCACAGTATGATGCCATTCTGGTAGCAGACTTAGCCTTGATTACACACAGGCACACAGATGTCTGCATGGGCATTAGTGCCCACCGTCTGATGACATAATTTACTTTACTATGGCAGACTTAAGTGGACTCAATCATTCTTCACCTTACTTTCTCTATTGCCTGCCACTGGTGTATGTCTCTTTTCCATGTTTAAAGGGCACCCCCCACCCCAAAACAAAAAAACACATCTGGTGGTAGGCGGTATTTTCGCCACTAACTCCAAAATCCACCATTCCCAATGCATAACTGATTATTTTTACACATTCTTTTGCATTTCAGTTTGTTAGGTTTATACAGTAAAATTACTTATGTAATTAACATTCCATACTTGAACCAAGTGGGAAACATTGGAGAAAAAGTCAGAGATTTTAACATTGCATTAGCCTGGGGATAGCCTTATCATCTTTAGGATGGCTAGAATAATTTCCACAACTTATTGACAACAGCAACTACAGTATGTGGATATCAGTAACCATACCCTTTCAATTGTCAGAATATTAAAAAAATTATGTATACGCAAATTACAATTTCAAGCTCAGTTAAACCCAAACTGTTATATCAGGCATCTTACTACTTTTTTACAGTTTTATTGGAGTACTTAGTGGAGTATTTCTTCCAACTATTCCAGTCGGTAAATAAAGGAATCGTTATCAAATACTGAATGTCTTTCAACTAAAAGCAGGTTCAATAATAATCAGGGGATCCTGACAAGAAATAGCTAAAAGGAAAGAATAAATACTTACCATATAGTTCTTGGCTTCTTCCTGGTTCTTCCTAATCTCCCTTTGAATTCTCTGCATTTTCTCCCAAGTGTTGTTAATTTCTGCACCAGTTTTTTCTATTTTACCTTTTATCTCAGTGACAGTATTTTCCAGTTTTTGTTCAACCCTTTCCCTTTGTCGCTGTATTTTTGTCTTCATGATTTCTAACTCATCCCTCTCTTTCATTATCTTCTCCAGCAAACGCTCAAGCTCCCTTCTTTTTTGCTTTTCTCGAAAATTTGTCCATTTGGTTTGAGCCTTTACTTCTGTTAAGTCCCTTGTGCTCTGCTTTGTTTCTTCACCCTTGTTACAAAGCACTTCATTGTTTTCTTCTTCCTCAGAGATCAAATTCTGCATGTAAGTATTTGGTTTGTCTTTTTCTACATTTTCCCTTCCTGTCTTTAGTTTCATTTCAACTCTCTTTAAGTCATCTCTTTCAGGCTGGGTGTGTGTCACTTTAAAGCTTAGATCTGAATCTTGTTGCTTTTGATAATCAATATTCATCTTGATGTTCACGTGATTGTTCTCTGCCATTAGCTGCTGCTTTGCACTTTGAGTCACTTCCAGTTGTTGTTCACTGTCTTCCAGCACATCCCAAAGTTTCTCCATCTCTTCCTGGATTCTACACAGTTTTCTCTTCACTGTGTCAAATGTGGCTTTTCCATTGTTTCTTTCGCTCTGTCCTTCTTTATACATGTGAATTTTCTTCATTTCAGCCTGTTTTATAATGCTTGCCCATCTGTGCTTGACCATGTTGATCTTTACATACATAATATGTTTAATGTGGTTAATTTGGTCACTGTTTTTTGAAATGTCCTCTTTATTTCTTTTTAATGCTTGCTGTATGTTTGCTTTAGTTTTCTCCATTTTTTCTTTAACTTTCTTTACTTCAACCATTATTTTCCTGTTTTTCTCAGTTGCATTCTCCAGTATATCCAGTTCCCTCTTTACCTGCTTATTAAGGGGCTCTTTGGGTTCCTCCCTTATTGGTGATTCTGTCTTACTAGCTTTTATAGTGTCTAGCTTGTGTCGCTCATTGATGAAGTATTGACGTCTTCTGTCCAGAGTATCCTTCTCTTGGTATATTTTAGTCCACATTTTCAGAAGGTTTGTTTTTTCCTTAGCAACTGAATTTTTGCTTTGTTTGAGTTTCTCAGTTATATTTTTTATTTGGAAGTTAAATTGCTTTAATAGTCGGTGCTGTTTGTTTCTTTCAGATGTCAGTCTCTCAATGTCTTCCTGTTGCCCCTCTGTCTTTGTCTTTAAGAAGTCAATTTCATTTGTCTTTCTTTCTGTCTGTCTCCAGAGTTGTTCGATCTCCTCTATTGCTTGACATATCAGTTGCCTTTGTCTTTTTATAGTTTCTTTTTGGGTTTTCATGTCAGTTCTTGTTTGTTTGCTATTTGATTGCTTTCTGTTTTCCATTGTTGAGTTCCATTCTGTTGTCATCCTGCTGTCTTTGTTCTGTTGGTAAAAATAAATGAATAAACAAAGTGGCCAAACCATAACTAACAAATGACAAGACATTCTAAACTCATACTGTGTTGGAAGATAACAAGTAAAAGAGGGATAACCAGAAATTGACAGATGGATTGGGGCCACAACTGCAGTCATGTGGATGCTGTACCAGTCCATCATGGTGAACAGAGAGCTAAATATAAAAGCGAAGATCTAAATTTACTGGTTGCTCTACATCCCTACACTGTAAAATGTAATTCTAAATGTTTGTTATTTCAACATATTATTCTATATCAGTTTGACGATAGATGACTGAAGTTGTTGTTATAACACAGAATTACAAGTTAAAAACGTCCCAATTACACCAAAAAAAGCTAACTTGAAAACTCATGTCCAACTAAATCAGCAACTTATGTTTGACAATGTGGGTAAGTTGAGCACAGCAGGATTCAAAACTGTCGCACATGACTGATATCGAGGTGCATCATGGGGAATTGGCGGTTAACGACATGCTCACTTTACTTGGACATTTCTAATCGTCTTCTTTGGAATATGCTTTCAAGGTGAGTAACATTGCTTTAGCTAATGTAACTTTAGCCGACAAGGTCCAGCTTGTGTGTCATGACCAAATTTGACCTAATAAATTGACATATGGCCTTTTTTATGGGTTTAATGTGGCACTGACCAAATCACAAGTATTGTGCCGCTAGCTTTAAGGTTGTGCAATGAACCACTGTTGCGATATTAGCAAGCTAACTCAGCGAATTAATAAAGCTTATTTCATATTGTCTCTGTACTTGTAAATTTCTTTCAAGTTCACAGGCTGTTGTGTTTTGGTGGAAGTTCATTTTGGCAATATTTCCAATAAATGACTGGGTTCAAAGTTGTTATTAACTGCTGCATGCTAAGCTGCAAGAGTGCACTGAGGATTGAGACAAAATATGGTCTACAAACCAGCATTATATTCGTTTTTATCAGATAGTCCTCCAGTGTGTTTATTTTTTGCTTTAATTATATTGTGCAGTTATTTGTTACCCTGAAATGCTTTATGCTTAACAACAGCTCACTATTTTAACTTATTTTTGAACTCTTGTGTTCAGTATGACTAGATTGTGTGAGTTGCCCTCAACATAGACTATCCAAAGGAACTTAAGGGCATCTTTGAAGTCATTCAGAACGTCCTAATGAACATTGGTGGAAGGCAGTGCATCTCAGTAGTGCATGGTCTAAGAAACAGACTCTTGCAGAACGCCAAGCAGAAATGTAATTGTATGCTCACAGCATACAATTGCCTTAGTGTTAAGGACAGTTTTTATTTTACTGTTTGTTTTTTTTTATTCTTGCAAGTTCTCATTCTCACTTTTGTATGTCACTAAATGACTACACTTTACATTCCAGATTAGACAATTACTCATTTGTTCATGGTTTAAGAAACTTATGTGAACAACAATATAGTGGTGGACTCTGCAGATGCATATCTCATGCAAGTCAGTAGTTTTTCCTTTGTTTTGCAATTGAGCAGACTCAAACTAATGTTTCTGAAATATTCATATTATCAAATGTTTCAGAAGCATGCACTCATTTTCAGAGATATTGGTTGTGTGGAATTTGTTGCAATTGTAAACAAAGACAAATACAAGAGTTTGATGTCTTAGTTGTTATTAACTGATCTTTACTGTCACTTATCAAAGGTTTTGTACTATTTTAATATTTCAAGTTTTATGCTAACAGGTGTGATGTGATACATGTACTGTATTAACGGACAAGTGTCCCGTTGATACATTACATTAATGCAGACTTTATGTTGTTACTTCACAAGAATCACTACTGCTCCTAGAGTATTGGTCAGAATTTAATCTTCACCCAAAGTGGGCTCAAGACCAAGTTCAAATTTATTGTTTCAGTTTTGATGGATTGTGAGCCTGATGAGCTACGTCACTGATTTTTCTGTTTCTCAGATGACTAAGATGGCACAATACATGGTGAATGTTGGGTGCTCATGAGTAATTGTCTTGTCATGTTCTTAAAAAAAACTTTCTGCCTGAAATGATCAGATACACTTTAATGGAATCTGTGGGGGGGGGTTTCTGTAAACAACAGAAAATTAATTTAAAGGAATGTAGATATTTAAACCTTATGTTAGTTAAGCTAAAACAGATTCCTAAGTTAAAAGAACTACTAAAGTATTTTAATTAACTAAAAAATCCAAGTCAACTGAACTAGGACAAGAGTTTAAACAATAGATTATTTTAATTTAGCTGAAAGGGTTTTCCCAAGTAAAAATGACAATTAAAGGAGTTGAACTGACTAACAAATCTCAGTCAACTAAACTAAGACAAAAGTTTAGACAACATGTGATTTTTCATCAACATAACATTTGGTTGTGTTACAAGAACAAACTCTATTTCTTGACTTAACTTAAAATTTTAAGGCAGCCCTTTACCTGATATTTTTAAGTTGAAACAACAAGTTATATTTTACAGTGTACCCTCACCTATGGTCATAAGCTTTGGGTAGTGATTGAAAGAACAAGATCGCAGATACAAGCATGACATTAGCTTTTTCTGAAGGGTGGCTGCTAATCCTTCACATTGAAAGAAGCCAGTTCGGGTGGTTTGAGTGTGTCCCACAGGGCGGAGGCCCCGGAGCACATCACGGACACACTGGAGTTCCCCTGGATAAACAGGAGGAGGTGGCTGGGCAGAAGGAGGCCTGGGGTTCTCTGCTTAGACTGCTGCCCCCACGACCAAGCCACAGAGAAGATGGATAAATGACATAATTGTTTATATCACATTTACAGTATTTTTTTGGCAACAATGTAATAATGTAGTTGGGTTATCTGAGGTCTGTTCTATAGCAAATGTAGAAAAAAATGTGTTTAAAGAATGTGACTGTTTCCTTGCAAGACCATAGCGCGGCTACGTCTCCAGCCTGTCCACAGCTTGGACACAAACATTTCACTGCATGTATTACTCTGTATGATTGTTGTTTAATGCTTTTTAAAATCATATTCAAGTAGATTTTGAAATGAAGATAACTTGTATTTTTTTTTTTTCGCATTAGAGGTGTTTCAGAGAAGTTTAGTTTTGTAATTGCATTTTTACCTTGTTTATACTTGTACTTTTTAAAAAAAATAAATATCTTGTATGTAAGGTGACCTTGAGGGTCTTTAAAGGTGCCTATAAATAAAAATTTTTATTATTATTATTATTATTATTATTATTATTATTATTATTATTATTATTATTATTATCATTAAGAAAAAATAGATTAACACACATGCATAAGCTGCAAACATGTTATATAGTTGTTTGGAATATAATTACAATGAGATTATCTTGGTTTAACAAGAGGTAACTGGATATGTTCAGACTTTAAATGTAAACAGCCAATTTGCATTGAATTAACCTGATGACTAAAGATTTTACATTGAGGGGGGGGGATCATTTTCATTTAACAAGTGAAAATAACATTAAAAACTATTAATTAACCAAGCATAACTTTGTTTTCAACAGATAAACATATATTAATCCAACTAATGAGTCAAGTTCAAATTCTGCTAATTGACTGAGAAACACACCTGGCAATGTATTCAAAACTGCATTTGTAGTAGATATCTCCAGACCAAATTTTACCATTATGACAGACTCACAAGTCTGAGGTGAAAAAAACTAAGCGTAAATTTAGAGGTAACTGTGCTTTTGCTGTAGCTGCTCCAAAGTTTTGGAATGATCTGCCCTTCCACGTTAGGCAGGCCTCTTTTCTTTCTAAGTTTAAAATGTTTCTTAAAACATATTTATTTGCTGAAGACTTTGGCCTTTTTTTTTAACAGGTTGACTCTGTTATGCTGTTTATAAAAAAAAAGGAATATATAGATAGATATTCCAGTGATGACCTGTGCTCTAAACGTTTCTAGGAATCTTTTTGCAACACATAAATGTGTTGGTTACTATACAAAGTTTATCAAACAAGTGTGAGTCTACTATTGGATAAATAACTGTATTAGGTATTACTTTCTCTCTGTGAAAGCTTATAAATATTTTAAGTATATGTATATAAATAAGTTATACATCCTGAATGTAAAACTAATAAAATTACAACATATTAGTAAAACTGAGTCAATGTATTGAACCAAATCAAAAGTATTGTTTTTATGCTTGTATCTATCCTATGTCAGTTCCCTGCCCCCAGTCCCCACTTCAAACCTTGGATGAGTAGAAAAAATATAATTCATCCTACCTCCATGTTCTTTTGCTTTGTAAATTTAAAAACAAAGCTGTGTAGCAGGTCATCTGAGAGTCCTGTGCTGGTTCACTTTGACGGCAGTTCTGTGGAAGTGTAGCAAGTGAGGACTATTCTGACCTAAACATTGTATATCTTCTCTGTCCACACCACCACTTTGATTATCAGATACACATGGCATCCAATAAGTGTGTCTAATTGGATAATAGGTAATGTTTGGCTGCAAAAACGTCATGCTCCCTGAGTCTGGTCTCAGCTGATAAGGGTGGGGTCCATACTTGGCTGCATAGAGCCATTCTCCATGTATGCAAAACACACAGACTTGTGTGCTTACTATGCTTCCATATTCCAACATTTTAAAGATACAAATAACATCTGCTAGCTTTTTTAGTAGGAATTGCTTGTGAAAAGTAGTGTGCAGTGTGATTATGTACAGAATTTGTTCAAACTAATAAAACCTTGACTTGAAACCCGCATTAAAGGGAATACGGTATTTAACAACATTTACATACACCATATACTTGTAACTGAAACCACAGTTCTACAGGTTCAGAGGAGACCATGTTGCTATTTACAAAGTGGTATATCAAAACCACAAATTCTTTGCAATTGCATTATTCTTAAAATATTTTATAAATATAACTTAGTATGACTGTTACTGTTTCTAAGACAGTCATAGAGTGGTTTAAATGACTTACACATTTTATACAGAGTCCTCACTTTTGGGGATTGGACTGTATTTTAAGTGTCTCCCATTTTACAGAAAAAAAAGCCATGTGAAAATATTTCAGTTTTAATTGCATATGTCAGAAATATAAACTATTCAGAACAACTTGAACGGCTGAAAGGTTACAACAGTAGACAAGATAAGGAAAAGCTGCCATACTTCTAATGGTCTTGCAGGCACTGCCTCCTCCTCCTCCTCTGCTCAGTGCACAGAAGGAAAAACAGAGAAAGAGTGAGATTATAAATTTATGAAAGCTGAAAATAAAATACGTAGCAACTTATTGGTTCGTCACAAAATATATTACAGATGTTTCTTGTCAGGAGTCTGGGCCTCAGTGTCTTTCTCGGCAGTGTTGATGACGTTTGAGATAGTTTAGGTGGGTTGTGCATTAGTTTATCTCAGACACAGACTACTTTGTCTTGTCATTTTTTTATTCATTAGAGATTGAGTGGATTACTGGTGTTGGGGCTCAAGTCTAGGAGCCCATCTGCTCGGGTACTACTACAACCATTTGTAGTGGGGATGGTGGGTGCTGGTCTTGAGTGGACACACACATCATAGCAAAATTGTATGTTGTATGTTTCTCTGTTTTGTCTTGCAGGCAGAGATGGGCAGTAATCCGATTACTTTTTCTTAAGTAACAAGTAAAATAAGAGATTACTATTGCGTTTCCTGGGAGGAAACGCGCTGGCGTTCGGAGCAGACTGAGGCAGCAGGCGCACTGTGTACCTCTGCCCAATATCCTGCTGGTAATGTTCAATCATTGGAGAACAAACTAGATAATCTGAGGGCAAGAGTCACCTTCCAAAGAGACATGAGGGACTGCAACATTCTGTGCTTCACTGAGCCATGCTGGACCGTGCTGTAACTGCATCTGATTGATCTGAACAGAACGGCAGAGTCAAACAAAACCAAAGGTGGAGGATTGTGTCTTATGGTAAACAGAAAGTGGTGTGACACCAGGAGCATTTCTACTCTCTCCAGTGGCTGCTCTCCACATCTGGAATACCTGAGCATTAAGTGTCGCCCTTTTTACCTGTCCCGTGAGTTCACACGCCACGATGGTCTACATCCCCACCCCAAGCAGACACAGGTATGGCTTTATCTAAACTACATTATGTGCTGATGTCAGGCGTTGTGTGGAGGCGAGAAAGAAGGAACCCAAACGCAGGACTCACAGGTAGGTGAAGACTGGTGAAGGTTTATTATAAGGAGTGGATGAACCGAGGGTGAACGGACACTGACTGGCTGGATCACTGAATGGCTGACTGAACTAAGAGAACACACGGGAAGGACAACATCACACGCACATCAATGACACGACCAAGAACTGGTGAAACCGAGGAACTTAAATACACAGGTTGAATGACGAAAATGATTGGAAACAGGTGAGTACAGAGCTGAACATAATCTGACTAATGACACGAGAGACAAGCTGACACGGGGAAAAAACAGGAAGTGAAAACATTGATGTGGCAAAACTGAAAACACTGGGTCACAGACCCAGGAACCCTGATAGTACCCCCCCCCCCCCCCTTCAAAGGCCGGCACCCGACGGCCAAAAGAGAAAAAGACCAGAACAGGGCGGGCGGAGGGGGCCCAGGACGTAGGGATGGAGTCCACACAGAGACAGTTCAGGTGGGCGGCCACGTGGCCCGTGGCTGAGACGAGACAGTTCTGGTGGGCGGCCGCGAGGAAGACGGCGGCAGCCGCTGAGCTGGTCCAGTGGGCGGCCGCAAGGAAGACGGCGGCGGAGGCCGGTGAGCAGGTCCGGAGGGCGGCCGCGAGGAAGGCGGCGGTGGCCGCTGAGCAGGTACGGAGGGCGGCCGCGAGGAAAGCGGCGGCCGCCACTGAGCAGGTCCGGAGGGCAGCCGCGAGGAAGGCGGCGGCGCCCGCTGAGCAGGTCCGGAGGGCTGCCACGCCGGCGATGACCTCCAGAACGTGGCTGGGGCGACGGCGCGGCAGCCGCAGGACCAGGCGAAGCAGCGGCTGACGCTGAGGCTGAGGCTGGCCCAGGCGAAGCAGAAGCTGAGTCTGAGGCTGGACCAGGCGAAGCAGAAGCTGAGGCTGAGTCTGAGGCTGGACCAGGCAAAGCTGAAGCTGAGTCTGAGGCTGGACCAGGCGAAGCAGAAGCTGAGGCTGAGTCTGAGGCTGGACCAGGCGAAGCAGAAGCTGAGTCTGAGGCTGGACCAGGCGAAGCAGAAGCTGAGGCTGAGTCTGAGGCTGGACCAGGCGAAGCAGAAGCTGAGTCTGGGGCTGGACCAGGCGAAGCAGAAGCTGAAGCTGAGTCTGGGGCTGGACCAGGCGAAGCAGAAGCTGAGTCTGAGGCTGGACCAGGCGAAGCAGAAGCTGAGGCTGAGTCTGAGGCTGGACCAGGCGACGGCACGGGAGCCGGGGGTGACGGAGCCACAGCTTTAGGGCCAGCGGGCGCGGAAGCCCCTGGCTGGAGACAGGCAGGGCCAGCGGGCGCGGAAGCCCCTGGCTGGAGAGTGGCCGGGCCAGCGGGTGCGGAAGCCCCTGGCTGGAGAGCGGCCGGGCCAGCGGGCGCGGAAACCCCTGGCTGGAGAGCAGGAGGGCTCACAGCTGGCTCTGGGTGCTGTGGCTGCAGGTCCGGGAACTGAACAGGATGGTGGACGGGCGACTGGGCTACAGACTGGACAGGGGCAGACTGGACTGACTGGACTGACTGGACTGACTGGACTGGAGGCGACTGGACTGGAGGCAACTGGACTGCAGGAGGCTGGACTGGAGCAGGCTGGACTGCAGGAGGCTGGACTGGAGCAGGCTGGACTACAGGCTGGACTGGAGCAGGAGTGTGAACTGATTGGACTGAGGAGGCTAATGGATAAACAGAGGTCGGTGAGGCTAATGGCTGAGCTGAGGTTGGTACGACTAATGGCTGAGCTAAAGACTGAGCTAATGAGGGGATAAAGCTGCAGCTTGGGCTAGTAAGGCTGGTGCCTGAGCAGGGGACAGGTCAGCTAGCCTAACTAGAGATAGTGCTAGGGCATGGAAAGTTGAGTGAGGAGATGGACGGGCTGGCGAATTAGCAGGCGGACAGGTTGGCTCTTCCGTGCCTCCGGAGCGTGAGGGCGCTGGCTGGAGAGTCTCAGCCGAGCCTCTAGGGGGATCAGGTCGGATCCTGGCCGCCCTCAGCCTGGGCGCTGGGACAGGCGCGGGAGGTGGCTGGACACCAGTCACCCCCACCCGAGAAACAGGAACGGGTGTGGAGGCAGACTGGGTCACAGCTGCCCTCGTCCTGGGAGCTGGCACAGGAGTGGTAGCCATCTGAGGAGGTGCTGTAGGGACAGGCGGAGCCTTAGCTGCCTTCACCTGAGAAGGTGAAACAGTTGAGGAGGAAGGCCAAATCTGGGCCGCCGTGCTGGCAGGAAACGGCTGGGTGATGGGTGTGGAAACAGTGACTGGGTGTGTGATACAGACAGGTTTAGGTGCATGAGTATTTTTAATAGTGGCCTGGGCTGATGAAACCGGTACCGACTGACAGGTGGACGAAGGAGCAGGTTCAGATAAAACAGTCCTAGAGTGGGCAGACGTAGGGTTTGCGTGTACAGGGACCGTAACAGATTTATCAGAGAGTGTTCTGGCCCTTCTGCCATCACCATTTACAGTCTGTGATTGAACGGTCTTCGGGGGTGTTGAAGTGCGGCTATTGTCCTTAATCAATCCCAGCTCAGAGGGAGCAGAGCTGAAAAATTCTTTCCAATCCACATCCTCCTCCAGGAGGGAAACACCCCACGGATCAGAGATAAGTTTATTAGTTGTTTTAAGTGAAGAATCGAATGTGGAGGGTGGAAAACAGTCACTGGAACTCACCACCTGACAATAGTCCATGTTATGGACTCTCGTGTGCTTCCTCTTCCCGCTTTCTCCGGGAAGAGGAAGCTTTTGGGAAGTCTGACCATAATGCCATCTTCCTAATTCCTCATTGTAAACAACACATACAGAGAGATGAAGTAACCACAAGGGAGCTGAAACGCTGGTCTGCCAAACACTACAGGACGCGCTCAATGATGTAGACTGGGACATGTTCAGGGCATGTGCAGTTGACATCAATGGGTTTATGGAAGTAGCAGTAAGCTTCATTAGTATGCTAATGGAGGAGATCATCCCCACTGCAAGAGCCGTGACATTCCCGAACCAGAAACAGACAGATCGATCCGCGCTGCAGTGAACGCCAGGACCGCCACCTACAACGCAGGTCTCGCATCTGGCAATATGAGCGCCTACAAACTGCTTCATACAGCGTGCGGCACGCGGTGAGGGATGCCAAACGCTGGTATCAGGAGCGCGTGGAGTCTCGCTTCCACCAGGGCGACACACGGAGCATGTGACACGGACTACGCACAATCACGGACTATAAAGTAGGGGTGGGTTTTAATAATCAATTCATCGATTAAAATAGATTCTGGCTTGGATAACGTGATATCGATTCATTAAAATCCTGAATAGATTTTTTAAATATAAATGTATTTTGCCCAAAATTCCAGAATCTCAGGTGAAACGTCACAAAATTTTGACAACCACCAAACATTTAAAACAGTAAATGAGAGCAGGTACAGGCTTATGCACAATGACGTAAACACAAAGCGTGGACTCGCAGATGAGATGTCAGTGAGATGTCGCCTTTCTCACGGCATGGCTGAAAGCCGACAGCTCGCTGATTCTGATGTTTCAGCGGGCCTGCGCTTTGTGTTTACGCCCTTTTTGCGCTGATTCTAAAGCTGTTAGTTTTATATCTCTCCAAACAATATTGACCGAACCAGCCGCAAAAGAAGATCCAAAGTAAGTTTCACATAAACATTGTCATCGTCATGGACTCCCTCTTACTTTTGCTGTTTTGCTTCCACCACACACTTCATGCACAGCTCTCTCTCTTTCTCAGTGTACTTCAAGAACAGTTTCCCGTCTATCCCCGAAATCTGTTTTCTGCATTATTCGCTTGCTTGTTACGCACAAGACTACAGCGCTGTCGGCCGATGTTTTTTTTTTCTTTTACTTACTTCCGAAAAGAAAACCTAATTTCTGCCGTTCAATAGGCTTCTGAACAAATTTAAACTTTTTAAAATTATACAAAATGCAAAACGCTTAGCGTGTCTCTAATAAAACCGCTGTAACTTCAGAGGTAATGTTCATATGTTGATTAATGGTTTTCTTTCGTTTTTGATGTACTGCAGAATATTTTTATAAAATCCCAAGCCAGGAAAATCACCTTCATGTTTTTCTATGTTTTATCTTCAGCTACTTTGACACAAAGGCATCTGCTGTGATGCTTACACCTTTGATAAAGTCTAGAAAGTGTCAGCTTCCTTTTTATAGATACAAAAATATGTAAATGTACTGATCTGAATTATAATATTTCTGACTGTCTGAGGCAAAATTTCCCAGATTCAAATCGAATTGAATTGAATTGAATTGAATTGAATTGAATTGAATTGAATTGAATTGAATTGAATTGAATTGAATTGAATTGAATCGAATCGATTCAGGACCTTGTGAATCGGAATCGAATCGATTCTAGAAATCAGTGACGATACCCAGCCCTACTATAAAGCCAGGGACACAGCGCCGATCAATGTTTCTGCATTCACCAATGAGCTGAACACGTTCTACACCCGTTTCGAGGTTAGCCAGGCAGCTAATGCTAACTACTGCCTGACAACTGAGGACGGTGACGTCATCAGTGAGGGACCGGTGATCAGCATCGCGAAGCATGACGTCCGAGTGGCACTGAGGAGAGTGAGTGTTAGATTTGTATTGTTTATTGTCATTTATGCTTAGAAATATTTAACCATATATGCTTAGAGGTGTATAATCGATTGTGTAGTGATAGGATGTGTGATCCTTAATAGTCTGAAAAGGCTTGGTGTGCATTCAAGAGATCCACCATCCTCCCTGTGCCCAAGAACAACAAGCCCTCATGCCTGAACGACTACCGCCAGTTGCACTGACTTCAGTGGTAATGAAGGTGTTTGAGGGGCTACTGAAGAACATCATCTCATCCTCCATCCCAAACACCACAGATCCACTGAGTACGTCATCGCCCATGTTCTGCACACCACCAGTTCAGCGTTCAACACAATAGTGCCCAGTAGACTGTTCACAAAACTGAGGGATCTAGGACTCAACAGCTGTCTGTGTGTATGGGTGTTGGACTTCCTCACTGGCAGAACTCAGGTGGGGAAGGTGGGTAGGTGCGTCTCCGTCAGCATCACCATAAAGCACCACTCTGGCCTCTACTCTACTCCCTCTATACTTCAGACTGTGTGGCTACCCAAGGCTACAGTACCATTGTGAAGTTTGCTGACGACACAGTGGTGTTGGGCGCCATCTCCAACAACGATGAGGCGGCCTACATGGATGAAGTGAAGAATCTGGCATCGTGGTGCCAGGATAACCACCTCCAGCTGAATATTGGCAAGACCAAGGAACTGGTGGTGGACTTCAGAAGGAGTAAGGACAGAGACTACAAGCCCATTGTCATCAACGGAGCTCCAGTGGAGAGGGTGCCATGCTTCAAGTATCTTGGTGTCCACATCTCCTCAGACCTGACATGGTGTACCCACATTCAGGTCCAGTCCAAAAAGGCTAGGCAGCGCCTGTATCATCTCCGACAACTGAGAAAGTTCAGGGTCTCTCCAGTGATCCTCAGGACGTTCTATACAAGCGCTGTGGAGAGCATCCTCACACAGAACATTGCATCCTGGTATGGGAACAGCTATGTTAAGGAGCAAAAAGCTCTTCAGAGAGTGATCCGTACAGCAGAACACTTCTGCATGGCTGCTCTCTCCTCCCTACAGGACATTTACACCAGGAGATGCTGGTCCAGAGCAGCCCAGATATTGAAGGACCCGTCTCATCCCAGCAATAAACTGTTCCAACCTTTGCAATCAGGCAGAAGTTTCCACACCATCTGAGCAAAAACGGAGAGGCTCAAGAGGAGCTTCTATCCTCAGGCCATCCGTGTGTTAAATCAGGACATCAATCACTGCGTGTTATAGTTGTATAACTATGCACATGACAAATAAATAATCTTGAATCTTGAATCAGATGTCCCAGAAAAACAGCCAACGTAAAATTAAAAAAAAAACAAAAAAACAAAACAGAAAACAGCCCAGATGGCCCAGCCTACTAAGCAAAGTCTAGGGGCAGAGGCCAATGCAGACAAAACTGTTCAGATGATTAGCCAGAAGGGCAGTTGTTTAAAATTGTTGTCTTTTATGATCAGACTGTAATTATTGTTGTTTTTGTGTGATATTTATGATTGGGATTTTATGGGGGGGTTGTACATTCTGCTGTGATAACAGCATAGTAAATTTCATTGTATGTGTTTTCTTTGCATGGTATGACAATAAAGCATTTATCTATCTGATCGATTTACCAAACCTTATTCTTTGGAAAAGTAGCAGTAATCTTCCACTCCACCCTATTCATCAACTATAGAACCAGATAGATTCACATTACACATTCACATCATTTAAAAGCCTGACTTTTACCCTTGTATACCCTACTCAGACAATTCAAAACCTCAACCTTCATGCAACATTTCTCAAAGTGTCCGCATTGTCCCACTTCCGCTTTCTACAGTGTCAGTAGAGCTAAGTCATCTGATGGTTTGCAAAAGTCCCACTGAGTCTTTGAGTCAGAGTTTCATTCCATTGGGACAGCCATCAGCTGCCTCTGAAGTCATACAGGCTAACCAAGCACAACGAGACTCCTCCTTCAGAATGATGGTCCCTTTCGACTCCAACCGTCACTTATATAGACGTCTTTCTGAAAGTGTTGTAACTAAGTTTAAAGATATATTTCCTCCATTGATCCTCCACCTTTGCCATGACTCACCTTCTGTCAACCATTCTCTGCTCAGTATTAACTGTCCTCTCTCTCTGCTTTCAGTTGAATCCATGCCAGAGGCTCTTGCTTCAGCTAAATATTCAGCATCACAAACCCCAAGTTAAATAAAGCTTTGTTTTCTCACAAACTTGTCTGTTTTTCTCACAAACTTGAGTGTGCTTTTGGGTCCACCCCACGTACTGGCATTTCGGCCCCTTCTGACACTACATCAATTCTACTCCAACAGAGATTGATTATCTTGTTAGTGTTATATCTTCACTGTGTATGGCTCTGAATTCTATGGCTAAAGCCTGAAATCAGAGGTGCTCTTCTGCCTGGTATAACTCACAAACCACAGATAACCTGTGAGCTGGAGACAAAATTGTGTCTCACTAATTTAAAAGGTCTTTATTTAACCAGTAAAAAAAATATGTTGCTGTATTTATTTTTTTTTTTTTTTAAAAAAAGCTTGTAACATCTTACTATTAGTGATTGAAGAAGATAGACAATAGGCAAAAAATATTCATAACCATCTTAGCTTTCTGAATTAACTTTTGATAATTACTTCCTTCAAATTATCAATATGTCTATTAGACCCCATTCTTACAAGACAGCTCAAATAAGTCCTACAACCTTAAATATGATCAATATATTTCAGTTAATGGGTTATAGTCATATTTTTCCTTCAACTCAATTTCTTCCTGCCTGTATGATGAGTTCCATGGGGAATTGAGAAAGACCTTTTCTCACCTCGTCTCTGAGGGCAGCACAGCAAAGAAACTGTTAGAGAGTTTTCCTCCAAGCTCTGAATGATCAGATAAGGGATCAATTAGCCTCATGGGACTCCTCTTTCAAGGATTTGGGTCAAAAGGATCTGGCCACTGGTAAAATTTGGGGATACGGATAGCAGATCCATGACCTCTTCTAAACCCTGGTTATTGCTACCAGTAAGACTTAGCCTAAACCAGGTCACTCGGTCACTACAGGCCCTTCTAGATTCAGAGGGTGAACAGAACATCATAGACACAGAATTAGCGAACCAACTGCATCTATCACTCATCCCTTTAAACCCACCTGTCCCGGTTACCGCTCTGAACAATCAAGTGTTTGGCGTAATAATGCATCCATAATAACCCATCCAACCGAACGTGTCTGTCTGGTCATGTCAAGCAACCCCCGGGAGACTCACATCTTATTTTATCTTTTGGCTCAAAAAAAGACGGCACACTCTGTCCCTGTATAAATTTCCGGAGGCTGAATGAAATCACTGTCAAAAATAAGTATCCTCTGCTGTTTATTAATTCACCTTTTGAGCCCATCCACAGTTCCACAGTATTTACTGCAGCAAATACCTACGGTACTTTCCCACATCCACCCTCGCCACCATACTCAACTGGATCCACACCATCAGATTCTCCTGCCACCCTGGCGTGAGTAGAACCATTTCATTATTCACGCATCACTTTTGGTGGGAGTCCCTAAAAAAGGATCTGAGGAGCTATGCAGCTGCCTGCTCAATCTGTGCCTGTATAAACACCATAATCGACACCCCACCGGATTGCTCCAACACAGACCCTGGTCGCACATTGCACTGGATTTTGTCAATGGCCTTCCCGCATCCTCAGGCAAAACTGTAATACTCACCATAGTTGACAGGTTTTCCAATTGAGCTCATGTCATTGCTCTGGACAAATTACCCTTTTGAAATAATTTCAGATTGTGGTCCCCAGTTCATTTTGCAGGTCTGGAAGTCCTTGAGCTCGGCACTCAGGGCCCGGTCAGTCTCAGTTCTGGTTATCAACCCCAAAACAACAGCCTAACTGAATGACTGAATTAGGAACTGGAATCCGGTCTCCGCTGTATCACCTCTCACAACCCGGAAACCTGGTCATCATATCTCAAATAGGTAGAGCTTGCTCACAATTCTCTCATTGCCTCTGCTACTGGTCCCTCGCCTTTCGAAGCACCCCTAGGATATCAACCACCGCTTTTCCCAGAGGCTGATATAGATCTGGCGGTTCCCTAATTTCAGTACCACTTGCAACTATGCCAACACACCTGGGCACAGGCCTTGGAAAGGATTCACAGTTCAGTCGAACGCCAGCACCAGTATGCTAACTGCCGCAGGACACCCGCCCCCAGGTATCAGGTGGGGCAGAAGGTATGGCTCGCAGGTCATGGACATTCTCCACTTAATGCCCCAAAACATAAGAAACTTGTCTGCTGTAGGGCCAGTACAGTGTCAGTGCTGGTACCTTGTAAGCCATTGTCTTACAAGGTGCCAGCAGTAGAGATAGATGTGTTCAAGCCTTTCATCTCCAAAGGTTTTCCTTCACTGACTGGAAGTGAGGTGGATATGGGCAGAAATCTGTGCCATCAGAAACTGAATTTGAATAAGTTAAATTCGAATTTAAATTGCTCTGATTGAATGTGACTTGTAACTTGAATAAATGCTTTTAAAAACTGAATATGAATTAGCCTAATTTGAAATTCAATTTATTGGTTTGAAAATGATCATCACTAAACCGAAATTGAATGTTATAGTTTGAAAATGAATTCATTTGCTTTGAAACTGTATTTTATCCTTTAAAAATTTAGCTCTCGAATAATTTCAGTTTCACTTCTCACCATTCAATTTCAGTTCCAAAATTCAGTTTTTTGGGACTTACATCCGGTTCCGAGTTTATCCGCTGGTCATTTGACATGACGAATGACTTCTGAAGTCTTAATTCAGCTCAAGATGCTGTAGATTCCCGTCAGCAGTGTTGGGACTAACGCGTTATTAAGTAACGCGTTACAGTAACTACGTTATTATTGTGGTAACGCGCACGGTAACTAGTTATTATGCCAAAACCAGGAACGCGTTACTCGTTACTGGGATTTAGATAGGCTCGTTATTCGTTACTTCGTGTGGTGGCTATCGCGGAGCTTCCACAGATTCAATAACATTAGCAAGTGGTGGAAGCCAGCAGGTGGATGAAGGAAAAGGGAGGCAAGAGGAGAGACCCGAAGCGGCTGCTGGTCCGAGAGTGTCAGGTGAACTGAACTTCAGGTAAGAAGTTATAACCTGCAGTCCATCTGGGTCAGATATGAACCAAGTTTAGGTGGAGTTTATTTTCGTTATGCTGACTTTTTCGTACTGCGTGCTAGCTAGCATGACAGAGTTTCTATACAGCTGGGTGGGTGAGCTGAAAAGGAACACAGTTTGTCCTGGACTTCAGCTACAATGAAAAAGACACAAAGTTGGATTTATTCTGTGTTTACGCTGCACAGCTGCCTCTTCTTCTCTCATCCTCTCACCCTCCCTCTCCTGTTTCTACTTCAATCATGAAACTGATCAATGATCAGCTGATCAGCTTTTCTCTCTTGTTTATTTATCGCCCACTTTGCGCCAGAAAGAGGAAACCAGCGGATGTCACGGTAAACAACAGCAGCACTTTTAAGCTTGATCAGCTGTTGTTAGAATTTATTTAATATTAATTAAGTATCAGCTGATGTTTGCTGGAGCCACAGCTGTAAACCTGCTGGTCATGATATCGGTTTGAATATGTGGTGAGAGGGAAACATGAAGATGAAACCAGGAGATGACAGCTGGTAACTGTGCAGGGGCGGGTCTAGCAAAGTGTTGCCAGGGTTCCATGTAGGGCATTAAAAGGGAAAGGGGGGCACAAGAAAATACTTTTCTTATTCTCATTTAAAATGTCTCACTTTTAAAAAAATAATTATCTGAGTCTTACAACAAACGATTGATAGATTGATACATATATACCATCAGAACAGTGTACATCACTGTCACAACAGTGTTTATTTTCATTCAAAGGCTTTATGATTTTTCCTGTAATGGTGGGCCGGTCTCTAGCCAAAATGCCCGGGACGATTTTTTTTGTCCCAGTCCAGCCCTGTATGCAGCTCATCTGCAGTCTGGTGTTACCTACATCTTCATATTCAGAAGGCAGAATTTCCGAGTTCTGAGTACAATCGAAAACACCATGACTGCAGTTTTTGTGTTGGATGTAAAAAGCAGGCTAGGATAGAATCAGGCGTGGGATTTCTCTCGTGGAAATGTGCACATTATTTTTTCCTTTCTATTGGTAGGTGGCACAGTGCACTTGTGGCAAGTAAGCAAGCTAGAAGACTGGCAATCTTGCTGGGTATCCAGTTACGGAAGCAACACATTAACAAGAGAATTCTGAGTAAAACCAAAGTTACTTTCCCTAGTAACTAGTTACTCTGAAAGTAACGAGTAACTTGAAGTAACTGAGTTACTTTTGATAGAAGTAACTAGTAATGTAACTAAGTTACTAATTTAAAGTAACTTACCCAACACTGCCCGTCAGTAACACTTTCGGTCCGCTAGTAAAACATAGTTCTATTAATCTGCGCTTGATTACTCTTGAACTGGATGTAAGTCCCAAAAAACTGAATTTTGAACTGAAATTGAATTGTAGAATTGAAACTTAATGGTGAGAAGTGAATCTAAAATTATTCGAGAGCTAAATGTTTAAAGGATAAAATACGGTTTCAAAGCAAATGAATTCATTTTCAAACTATATAATTCAATTTCAGCTTAGTGATGATCATTTTCAAACCAATAAATTGAATTTCAAATTAGGCTAATTCATATTTAGTTTTTAAAAGCATTTATTCAAGTTACAATTCAGATTCAATCTGAGCAATTCAAATTCGAATTTAACTTATTCAAATTCAGTTTCTGATGGCACAGATTTCTGCCCATAGGTGGACCCAATTACCATCATTGTTTTAAGAGACACTGCTGCAAAGCAGTCTGTCTTTTTCTGACCAGTCATACTGTGGCTCAGATTTGTTGGTCTATATACTTCCACTGAAGTATGTGATTTAACTCATATGTTTTTTACATGCCCAACACTTCAATCATACTGGACTTTTTATTTTGAGGTGTTCTCTCATGTTTTGTGTTACATTGAACCCATGTCCACTAGTTGTCATTTTTGGTGTTTCTGAAGATTCCACTATAAACCTTGGTCGTTAGCAGATTTATGTTATTGCTTTTACTTCATTGTTGGCACACCATAGAATTTTGCTGTCTTGAAAAGCTGCTCACCCTCCAGTTGCATCACTTTGGATGAAAGATGTTATGTTTTCTTTTTCAATGGAAAAAAAAATAAAATTCAGTCTCAGAGGGAATGCTAATAACAGTTTTACAGATGTGGCATCAGTCAGTAGTTTCTAAAAAAAAGCTTCAAAAATTGTGAATGGCTTGAAATTGTGTTATACCTTTATACCACTTGTGTTTTTGTTGAGCCTGACATATGAAACTACATGAAAATTCTATAATAAAGCCTGGAAAAGAGTGTTTTCTACTGAAATCTAATTATATATTTACTGCACAGGTTCAGTGCTTGCAAGGGATCTAAAACGCCAATGCCTTATTGAAAAGTAAAACTTTTTAGAGGAAAAAAAAATATTTAATTTGGCTATTGTTGCACTGTAACTGATGGTTGTGCCTGTATTCTTCCATTATACCCTCTAACAAATTCCACCACTGACGCCCACATCAGGCATCAGTGTTTTAGATTCTTTGCAGGCTCTAATAGGAAGCTCAGCTTCAACAATATAAAGCACAATATAAAACACCATTATATATATATATATATATATATATATATATATATATATATATATATATATATATATATATATTAAATACAATATTACTTTTGGATCACTTTTTATTATTTATTATTGCTGTAATAAGCCTTTTGCACTTTTTCCTCAAGTCTGCACTTCAGTCCGTTCAGTCCACCATGACACTGTCCATGTTACTAGTTCATTTCAGCCTCACTTTAACAGGGTAGGATCCAGGGTAACAGGATCCTCATGCTACTTGGTGTTACCTTGAGGCTCAATCATGTCTCTCTACCTCACTTTCACCATTATTATTTTCATCCCTTCCTGTTTCCCTGTGACAATATACTGTTGCAATTCCCTGTCTAAAAATATGGTATCAAATCCAGCCACACCTTAATTCTGTCTCTACCTCTGCTCTGGCCCCAATGTGTAACAATCATCTCTTTCCCCCATCTCCTTTGGAATCTTCCTTCCATATATGTGCAAGAAATGGTATAAAATGTTTTTTAAATCATTTTTTCAAAGACAACACTTTTAGTGATATGTCTTATTTGTACGATTTGCCCTCATTTCATTTATTCCTGTATTTTCAAATAAGATACTGTGCAGCCTCTATTTTCCCAGTTTCCAAATCAGCCCCCCAAGCATTCATGGAAGGACTTATTTTAATTGAAACCTCACAGTAAGACTCTCATATTAAGAATATATATTTTCATTATTGCATTGGGCAATTACTCAACCAAAAATATCACTTCCAGTTGGGAATAGAAACTGTGTCCTAAATTTGGGGAAGATTACTGGGACACTGCCACTCCGCTTTTTAACTCCAGCCGATAGGACTATTTCTCACACCCATAAACATAAACTTCTCTTTACTCTTTTTTATACTGCTGACGCTTTATTCACTCTTAGCCACTTATAGTTATTTATTCACTTATTTAGTCTCTCTAATTTTAAAACTGTGTATATACTGTATATTCTAAGTATTTTTTTAATCTCATTTTTATTGTCTGTTTATGCCCTGTCCTTATCTTTAAGGTCATGCTGCTCTGTTGTCTCTTAATTGCCCCTTGGGGATAAATAAAGTCTCTCTGATCTGAAAAAAGTAGTTGACAGAATTCATACCTCATCCTCATGTGCAAGACTTACCCTTACCAGTTTAAGACAGTATACAGATTGCACTTGTCAAAATAAAGACTATATAAAATTTATGTTGTAATCATCAATCTCACATTTATTACATTTTATTTTTGCATAGGATTTTCCCTGTGTTATGCTTGCTGACAGATGCTATTTGTAGTATTAATAATTAAAAGCACTGGCATAAGCAGTGAATAAGGAAAAAGGGATAGCAGTTAGAGTTGGTGCGATTTGCTTCTCCCGGGCAGACCTGCCAGTTGCTGCCAATATGTGACACTGTTAATTAAACATTGTTAAAATTTATTAGCGTGCAATGGTCTTTTTACGTTGTTAACACCGGTTAACACAACTTCCCGGAAGCAGCGCCAGCTGGAACTCTCCCGAGGACGGTGGCGGTGAAAGAATAGCAGCGCTATCCTCGTAGGACACCGAGGACAGCGTTAATCCGAACGGTGAGGTCCGCCGCCTTAACGGTAAATTTGAAGGTCCGATTAATGCTCGCAAAACGATTACCGACCTGTCATTTTTACCACCAGCAACCGATTCTTTAACTTCCAGAGAACTTCCTTACACGACGCAACGGTCGGGGGACTGAGTGGATGGGTGTGTGGGGGGTTGGGGGGCTGCAGATGGTTTCCTTGTTTGCTGGGAAGATCCGTGGTTCGATCATCAGAATAAAGACAACGTCCTCAGTGGTTGTATCAGGAAGAACATCAGCCATCAAGATCTAACAAATCACAGCGGAGTTATGTGTAAATGCTGTAATTACTACTACACAACTTCAATAACACGTTTATTTGAGGGTGCACACTTGTCACACCCAAGCACTCTTGTCACTTCCGGTATAACACTGCTCGTTCCGACAGAAAGGAGTGGGAGCGGCCCTCATGTCACGTTGTGGTTGTAGCAAGATTCCAGAACAAGGCTAAAACGATGCAGGAACTTAGACTACTGTACCTCTAAAATAAAAGCACAGACTTTACGCTATGAGTTGCGTTTGTGTGACGCAAAAATAAAGACAAGATGAATGTAGCCAGCAACCGAAAGCAAAAAGACAATTAAAAAAAAGGGTAAAAGTTAAACAAAACACATTTGTGCTGGGAGATTTACATATCTTGTGTTGAATGTAAGATATGTCAAATTCAATTTTGCAATATTTATAAAAGGAATAGAGTCTTCATAGCTCTGAGATGGGCCTGGGAAGTCGAGTGCTATGCTATGCACTATTTTAGTTTTTCATAAGACTACATCCTGATTAACCATGTTGCCACTTGAAACGATAATCATAAATTAATCAAGAGATATAGTTCTATTATTTTGAGTGTTAATAATATGGGCTACAGTGTCTAATTCTTATATTGACCAAAATAAAAGGAAAGAAGTCGACAATATTATTTTTAAATAATCTCTAACAGTCCTATCTTTGATTACAACAGACAGTGATGACATAATCACCTTAAATTCATCTTGTAGTTGGCCGTCATCTTTGTCGAACTGGTCTATTAAAAGAGCATGATTGTTGGGTGTTAATTTTAATTAAAAAGAAAATCGAATACAAGCTGACCACGGAGCAGAAAATCTAGATGTAAATGATTTCATCAATCGTCACTTTATTTTGAAATGTTCCACCGGAAGTATAATGTTTAGAGCATTTAACTTCAAACATATTTTGCTGTACAAAACGTATTGTGCCTCGGGTTTATACAGCTCCTCCGGCTACTCCTAGGGAGTTGCTCTTATTTGACAATTATAAATTTTGAGGGTTTATAGTGAAATAACAGAACTATATAGGCTGGATACTTTTCTTTTTTTTTTCAGCTTTGGAGTCTGGGATAGTTCTTGTTTTTGTGTTGGATGTGGACCGAATTCAGTAGGGATCCCAGCAGACATTCTCCTGTGATTTGGTAAGTTAGGACTTTGTTCCCCTCCAACATCCGTCTATATAAGTGTAAGAATCTTGTGTGACCTCAGTCACAGTCGCTTAAAACGAAAAATCTGCCTCCCGGAAACAGTGGTTATATGGTAACTTACGTTCATAACAGGTAGTTCATGAAAACCAGAAATAAGTTAACATACGACAAGATCACTGCACACAAAGTAAAAACTTGATCCTTAATCAAACCACAAAGGAAGAATATAATAGGCAGCTTATTTTGTGCAGCTTAATTTTGCAGTTAAAGTTCTGGATGTGAAAAATTAACGTGCAAATCAGGTGACATGCACTCATCAGGAAACTCGCTAAAACCTATATTGCAGGGGTTTAACTGACAAGTCCAGGACCAAGGAGAAGTGTGGGGGGGAAAAAACTAAGAAGAAGCTCGGTATAATAAACATCTTGTGTAGGCTGTGCATATTCTCTCATCATTCTCTCTGTCTGAAAGCATATTAATGAAAAATAACAACTGTAACTGTTTTTGCTGATTTTTTTTCTATTAGAAATGTACTTTTTTTCCCCAAATGTTTTCATGTCATTGTTTTGATAGTACAAATTCTGTGTGATTGTAGGAAATGGCAACTGCTCTCAGTAGTCGATATCCTGGTGGACGTGGACCAAATAGAAGTAAGGGGCGAATTTTAGGCATCATTGATGCCATCCAGGATGTAGTGGGGCCACCCAAACAAGCAGTTGCTGACCGGAGGACTGTAGAAAAAACTTGGAAGCTCATGGATAAAGTTGTAAGTCTTGAGAAATGACCTTGGCCATAAAGTGATATGCAGTGCCTTTTGACATCCAAACATGGTACATATTATGTTATCCAAGAAGTTTAATTTTGTTCCCATCTGACCAGACTGTATCCTCACAGACTTGTCTAAATGTTGTTCAGCAAACTTTAAACGCACTTCAACATGCTTTTTCTTCAGCAATGGAGTCTTGGATCATGAGCATCCATACAGGCCATGGCAGTTGAGATTATTACTTAATATCTTCTTTAAAACACATTCCAAGTCTTTCTGTACCTTTCTGTCCTTGGCTCTTTGGACAACTCTTCTGATAGTTGTTTTCACTCCTCTGAATTATAGCCCAAACAGTGCTCACTGGAACCTTCAATCGTTTAGAATTTCTTCTGTAAACAATGCTATCATTGTGTTTCTTGCAACAATAAAGTTCCATAGGTCTCGAGAGCACTCAGTGGTTTACCCATCACAAGATATTTCTTGTGTGAAACCTTGGTAATGAGACAGCTTTTAATAGGGCATCAGTTGGGACTGAACCATCAGTCTATCTATCCATCTGTCCAATTTCTTCCACTTATCCATGTGGTCAGCAGCCTAAGCAGAGAAGCCCAGATATCCCTCTCCCTAGAACCACCTCCTCTAGCTTGTCTGGGGGAACATTAAGGCAGTTGAGAGATATAATCTCTCCAGCGTGTCCTGGGTCTGCTACAGGGCCTAGATGCTCTACTCTCAGCTTCTCCCGGATTGTCTATCTCCTCACCCTATCACTAAGGGAGAGTCCAGCCACCCTTCAGAGAAAGTTCATTTCTGCTGGTTGTGTCTGCAATCTTGTTTTTTCAGTCACCACCCAGAGCTCGTGACCATTGGTGAAGGTAGGGATGTACTGTAGATCGACCACTAAATCAAGAGCTCAATTTTCACGCTCAGCTCCCTTTTGACCATGATGGCATCACTGCTGCCACAGTACCAATCCACCTGTTGCTTTCCCATTCTCCTCTCCCCTCACTCGTGAACAAGCCACCAAATGATGAAACCAAATGAACCACATCATCTGCAAAAAGCAGAGATGAGTGGAGACCACTTAAGTGGAAACCTTCCCTTACTTAGCTACACCTAGAAATTTTGTCCATAAAACAGCTGGAGCAGTTGATATCAATTTGCATTAATTGGCAGGATTGCTTTCTGATTACTGATAGAGTTTAGCTTGTGTCAGGCTTTCCATGTATTTTTGCACCTCCCTTTCTTCATGTGTTCAATACTTTTTCCCTGTGTTGTTTATCATTATTACACACAACTTAATTAAGAGACATCTGTGGTTTGATTTCTTTGTATATGTGGGTTGGATGGGTTTACCGACATCTGGTGAGAATTTCATCTCAATAGAACCTTTAGAACTACATTTATTTACAAAAGTCCTTATCAAAATCCGTCATATACATACCTGAGTTACATAATGAAACTAATATATGCATAATATTGTTCCTGTTGTTCCTCTCATGCTGCCAAAACAGCTCAGGTAGAGTGGCAGGAGAAAATTTGATGTGCATTGAGAAAACATTGATTTTTCATTTATTGATTAATTCCTTTGCAACAGGTGCGGCTCTGCCAAAATCCCAGACTCCAACTGAAAAACAGTCCACCATACATCCTGGATATTTTACCTGATGCCTACCAACACCTGCGGGTCATACTAGGCAAATATGAAGAGAACCAGATGATCATACAGCTTAGTGAGAATGATTACTTTAAAATCTACATTGATAGCCTTATGAAGAAATCCAAACGAGCAATCCGGCTCTTCAAAGAGGGAAGAGAGAGGATGTACGAGGAGCAGTCACAGGACAGGTATGACGACGGGATATTTCCTGGCTTTTGTGTTTTATGTTAACACAGGTTTTCTCTGGAAGACTGCTTTAAGAGAAGTAGCTATCTTATGATGTCTCTCAGATAGAACAATAATAATTAACAGTTTTGTTTCAGATTTAAAAATTACAAGCTTTTTGGAGGTACACTCTGTTCTGGCCACTTAATTCCAAAGCTATATATATTTGTGTACATTTGGGCTAGATATGCACAGTAGATGCTCCTTGATGCCCTCAGATGTCAGTTTCCTTTTTGAATACTGTACGAGACTGTGATTTCTTTTTGTTTTACTCATGATAACCATAGTCACAGAGACAACATGACTGTCTGTCTTACCATTCACCTTTAAATGTTATTTAAATAACATTTTCTTAAAATCTTAATAGCTCAGTTTTCCAGCCTCTTACAACCAACTCATATGTGTCACACTTGCAATTACAACTGTGAAAGTCAAAAGTTTCCATAAGTACTTCAACACACCAACTCCTGCTCTTTGTCTTAATGCTCAATATTAAGTTGCAGGTTGATTCATCTGGAAAATATGTTGGAATGATCTTGACAACTTTAAGTTGTTTTTTTTTTTTGTTTTTTTTTTAAATCTCAGCCACATCATGATGATAGATATTTGTAACTGTACACGGCTGGTTAGACAGCTGAAATACTGTGATAGCAGCAATGATGATTATGAAGATGATTCTCTGTGAGAACTTTACCCATTGCAGAGTTGCAGGAAGAACACGTCACATTCTTTCCATGGTCCGGGTTGCAAAGTAGTCATATAATCCAAAAAGTAGCTATGCAGAGAGTCTCTGCTGCAATTTCATCTGTTTTCAAGGTGCACTACTTCACTGTACTCTGCAGTCCATATTGGAGCTTAATAAAACACACATATATTTAATTTTTTTTTACTGATTTTTTTACTTTATTCTTTTTTACTGATGTCCAGACAGCCCTTCTGACTGGCTTTCTTCCCAAACTATCTAAGGATAAATGCCACTACACTTCTTGCGCATTGCAAAGATTTGATATGAAATTCAGATTTTTTTTTCAAATGCAAGCCTGTTATGTAACATATACAGAAGGCCCAGCCAGATGGTGTATTCAATTCCAGAAACTTCTTGCTATGAGTCAACAGGCCTAAAAACTAAATGATTTATGTCATTTAAAAACTGTTTTTGCAATAGGTAATTTAAATGTGTAAGGCTCCAGTAATTCTCAGGAGCCCTTTCTGATAGCTATGTGCAGAGCTTCAGAGGGAAAATCCCCACACACTTTACATCCGCTTCATATATTTCCTTTTTTATCTCAGCTGAAGAAGCATCCAGCACCCTTTTTGATCTGTATGTGTGAAACTCTTTCTTTCTTTTTTTCTTACTTTTATTCTCTTATTGCCTCTGATTGTATAGGCTTAATTTATTGCAGTAAAACACAGTGTTTACTATAAACACTATATGTTGCTGTTGCAATATGGTAAAGAAGAAACCATAGAAACATATATTTCACGTGTGAAGATTTATAAATGTCATATCTGAATCACCTGACAAATTATTTAGCTATTTAGTACATTCTTGGTAGTTACATGATGTTGTATGAGTCAGTATTTCTAGACTTTTAACATAGCTGTTTTCATATGCATAAAGCAAAGAGGCATGCGGTGTGTGTGGGTTCGTGATGATTCCTTCTGCTTCAATGAAGTCTAAAAGAACAGTTGAACCAGTTGCAGGGTTTGATTTATGTGTTAATCAAATTGATTTCCGGTTATATCAAATAGTTTTTGCTGTTACAACATGAGGTTGAGCTTTTACATTATATGCATATGTTCCAGGATGCCTATTAAACCAGACTAAGTGAGAAGTGTTCCAGCAGTTTTTCCCATAGTTGAATTTTGGAACCTATACCAGTGATTATTAGGGAGAAAGTACATCCTGATATTTACATATCAGCAAATATTTTTCAAAATATTTTCACAAATACTATACATAGATGTTAAAGATGTGAAACTGGAAAATGATAGGGGCATTGTTCATCAACTCTTCTCAATGTTCTCAAGTGGATGTTCTGCTGACACATTGAAAGAATGGTAAACAGTTTCAAAATTACATGCATCCTTTTTTGCTGTCTAGCAATGACTCTTTTAACATAAGAAACTCAATTTCACTAGCATACAATGTTTAAATAGACCCTAGCTAGAACAGTGTGAAAAAATATGTAGTTGTAAATATATAGTCCGAGTTTATTCATACATCTTTTTATTCATATCGTGAGAAAGTAGACTCTTAAACATACAGGCAAGAGGCTCTTTTTTATCCTACAAAAGACTGAGAGACAGGGTGACTGTGTGTCTTTGCTTATGTCTGTTTGAGTAATTGTGTTTTAAACTGGAGAAGTACGTTCAAGCACACATCTGTGAATGTTATGTGAAGAAGAGTATTTCTAAAAGTTTAAGAACGATCTGCAGTCTCTTTTGTATTAAATTTGAGCCTCTCATTAGAAACAGACTCATGACTATTTTATTTAATTGAGCAAGTTAACCTCTTCTTTTTCAGATTTTTTTTCCTGATCTTGCTGAAGGTTGCTTCAACTTATGCTGAAACAACTTTTTTTCTGCTGTGATCCTCATTTGATAGTTCACATACTACACCACATACTTTTGTACTCTCATATACATTTTTTTTGATGTAGCCTATATTTCTGTGACATTTTATACCAGAATAGTTAAGGTGTTAAGATATTAAAATCTTAAAAGAGCATTAGCAAGGACTGTTTATATTTTTAGCATATGACCACTCAGCAAACTGCCAAGAAAATTTTTTATTTAATAGGAAGGGAAGTGATCCTCTCCAAAAATAGGCTTAGCATGGGGCAGTTATCTTCTGTGGCTAGTTGAGAGTTGAGGGTAAAGAAAAGAGGGAATAAAACTATAGACGGAAAAGAAAAGCATAGTCCATTTTTCTTTGTTTAATTTGATAGTCACTATATCACTTATTTCTTTTAATTTGTTCATGAGAATGGGCATACTGTGCAAAAGTTTTAGGCAGGTGTAAAAATATGCTGTAAACAAAGAATGCTTTCAGAAATGGAAGTGTTAATCATTTATTTTTATCAATCAACAAAATGCAGTGAATGAACAATCTAAATCTAAATCAAATCAATATTTGGTGTGACCACCCTTTGCCTTCTTCTAGGTGCAGTTGCACACAGTTTTTGAAGGAACTTGGCTGGCAGGTTGTTCCAAAAATCTTGGAGAACTAACCACATATCTTCTGTGGATGTAGGCTTCCTAACATCCTTTTGTCTTTTCATGTAATCTCTGACACCATCGATGATATTAAAATCAGGGCTCTGTGGGGGCCATGCTATCACTTCCAGGGCTTCTTGTTCTTCTTTACGCTGAAGATAGTTCTTAATGGCTTCGACTGTATGTTTGGGATCATTGTCCTGCTGCAGAATAAATTTGGGGCCAATCCTACACTTCCCTGATGGTATTGCATGATGGAGAAATATGTGCCTGTATTTCTCAGCATTGAGAACACCATTAATCCTGACCAAATCTCCAACTCCATTTGCAGAAATGCATCCCAAACGTTCAAGGAACCTCCACCATGCTTCACTGTTGCCTGCAGACACTCATTATTGCACCGCTCTCCAGCCCTTCAACAAACAAACTGCCTTCTGCTACAGCCAAATATTTCTAATTTTGACTCATCAGTCCAGAGCACCTACTGCCATTTTTCTGCACCCCCAGTTCCTATGTTTACGTGCATACTTGAGTCACTTGGCCTTGTTTCTACGTCAAAGGCATGGCTTTTTGGCTGCAACTCTTCCATAAAGACCACTTCTGGCCAGACTTCTCCAGACATTAGATGGAATGTCCCACTGGTTTCTGCCAGTTCTGAGCTTATGGCACTGCTGGACATCTTCTGATTTCAAAGGGTAATAAGCACTGCTGCAGTAAGTTTCCTTGACCGACCACTTGTGTCTATGATCCTTTACATTGCCCGTTTCTTTATGCCTCTTCAAGAGAGCTTGAACAACACATCTTGAAACCCCAGTCTGCTTTGAAATCTTTGTCTGGGAGAGACCTTGCTGTTGCAGTATAAGTACCTTGTGCCTTGTTGCTTTGCTCAATCTTGCCATGACATGAAACTGTCTTTCACAACCTCAACTTGGTAGCAGAGTTTGGCCTACAAAATCCCTGACTTTGTGCAAGTGTACTATAAGAACTAATGCTTGTTTGAAGGCTAAAGGCAGTAACACCAAATATTGAGTTGATTTAAACTTTTGTTCACTCACTTTGCATTTTGTAAATTGATAAAAATAAACAAACATTACAACAATCATATATTCCTGAAAGCATTCTTTGTTTACTGAATTTTTTCACACCTGCCTAAAACCTTTTGCACAGTACTATATTTCTGCAACTAACATGTATAGGCTTGATCTGGAATGTACTTCTGCAGAAGGATTTTTATTACGCTTGTTGATGTGTCATAGTGAGCAGTCCTTTTAACTGATGATGTCACATGTTCCCATGGAAGGTCTGAGCCTGAGTAAGCTTCCACAAAGTAGAACCTGGGTAGGAATAAGTCTCAGCATAAATGTATGTGTGTTTGTGAGTAGGGATGGGTATTGATAAGATTTTCACGATTCCGATTCCATTTTCGATTCTGTTTAACGATTCGATTCTTTATCGATTCTCTTATCGATTATTTTTAAAAAAAAAAAAGGAGAACACTAAGGTCAATTAGCTTAGATCTTTGTTTTATATCTTCTCTTTGAACAAGATAGAAATTTAAGAGTAACATGGCCTTACAAACCCAACAGTGAGATCTTAACAGATCCAACCTACGGCTCTTCAATGGGGTGTCACAGGGTCCCCAGGAAAAAAAATTGTGAATGTAAAATAATAAAATAAATATTCTTCTGTAGCAATTACACAAGAATATCCAGTAATGTCCCTGCCTACAATTAAACACATTCACTTACCGAAAATCGGGGGCATCTGCTGTGGCAAATGGGTGCAAGCCTTTTACCACAAACTTAGTCACTGCTCGGTGACATTCGTCTATCCTGGCCTGAAAGGAGACGCTACCGGTAGACTGTAGCAAGAACTGCCAGCATCTGAGCCAGACTCTGTCTGTCTCTCTCATCATGGTCACCTAAATGCACAGTAATGGCAGGTTTGTAATAAGGCAGATCGCGCTAACATAATATGCACTGTTAGTTGATTATTTACCTGCCGCATTAACGGGAGAGGACGTGCAAACGTTACCGCTGCTGCTGGGTTGAGATTCACGAGTCCGGAGCGGAATTAAAAACACGACATTCATTTAAGGTCATCGCGTGTTTTGTGAGCAAATGCTTTTGCATATTCGTAGTGTTTCCTCCCTTAAATGAAATATCTACTTTGCAAGTATTGCAAGTTGCCCTGTTGTCATCCGTTCTCGTAAAGTATAACCAAACTTTTTAGCGTTTGAGCCGCCATGTTTCCTGCCAGGTAAATGACGCTCCGCAACGTGGTGACGTCATTCGGGGCGACTGGAATCGATAAGGGAATGGTTTGCAAAAATGGCAAACGATTCCAAGGAATTGAAACAGTGGGAACCGGTTCTCAACAAGAACCGGTTTTCGATACCCATCCCTATTTGTGAGAGTACATATATACAAAGGACTGGAAAGCTATTTTGAGAGGTTTACTCACTGCCTTCTGACTAAGGGTTTATATTAATGTGCTTTGACCTGCAGTATTATGCCCCCACCCTTCAAACACACATGAAGAAAAAAGAACAGCCCCTCCACTGTTGGATCAAAGCTTGGATTGAGTCATTTGGGTCCGAAGGGCCCATTTATTTCTTTTGTCCACATCCCCCAGCTGTAAATGGGAAATGTAGCCTTTAAATGGTGCCTTTCTACTCTACTGGAGCACTCAAAGTGCTTTATACACCGTGCTTCATTCACCCATTGACACAGGCACTTTTCTAAGTGCTGGCCTAACAGTCATATACAGTACATTCACACTCCAGTGAATTGAGCAACTTGCACAAGGATACTTTGGAAACCAGGGATTGAACCACCAACCTTCAAATTGTGAATTAGCTCTACCACCTGTTCTACATCCAGTTCTACTTCATGAGTTATATGTCTGGGAAGGTTCACAGTCATCCAGCTCATTGTAGTCTTAGCTTAGACAGAAAAGCATGTGGACTTCTTTAAGTTTCCTTGAGGTGAAACATCTTCGAGGAAAATTAAAGAACTCCAGACGCTTTTCTTTCCAAGCTTCTGCGGGACACTCAGCTATGAGCATTGAGGTACATGAGAGACAGGGGCTGTGGCAGACAAGCTTTAAACTGCAGCATCTTCAAAGCTTTTAACCATAGAAATGCTTGCTTGTGACTGGTATTGACTAGGGGTCACTGCCGAACGGATGTGACCGGGGGACACCATAGTGACTGGTATTGACTGGGGGTCACTACCGAACAGATGTGACTGGAGGATACTGTAGACACTGGTATTGACTGAGGGTCACTACCAAACATATGCAACCAGGGAACACTGTACTGACTGGTACTGACTGGGGATCACTACCGAACGGATGCGACCGGGGGACACTGTAATGACTGGTATTGACTGGGGGGCTCTACTGAACGTATGCAGCTGGGGGACAGCGTGAAGGAAATGGTCGAGGAAACCTCTCCCCAAAAGTGTTCTGTCAAACCCAGCATTGGCCCTACAATGCCAGACCACGTTTTCCAGTTGATCGCTCTACCCTTTAACATCCAGACTTTATAATCATAGTTATCATCAACCACAGACAACCCTTAATTGCAGAAAAGAGAATGCTTTTTATTAATAAATCTAGAAACATCTTCCTTACATCACCCTTTTAATAGAATACTGTTCCCAGTATGATAGGAAATGTTACATTTATGAATTGATAATAATAGCTTTCATCATCATTCATAAAAGCCTAAAAATGATTCAAATGAAGCTTTTGAATACCAGTACATGATGTTGGAGAAATGGTAATACATTTATCAAGTAAATACTCAAGACTGAATATTGAATACAGCACAACTGTATGGTCCTTACCATATTACTGTTAATGAACAATTCATTTATTATTTAGAGACTTCTGTTATAGTGACCCTGACATTTAAAGCAAGTCTACAATGTCATAGTGAGCTAGAGGAAGCCGTTTGTGATGGAGACAAATTGTTGAGATGGCAGGAAGCCAGTAGAAATTGAGATAGTGAGCAGTTGAGCAGCTGGAGTGCACTTGTCAGCACAACAGTGTGATACCAACTGTGTAAGCAAATTTGTGACTTTGCTGTATTTTATTTATGGGGAATCTGAAATTGATCTTTTTAATTAACATGTTGAAAAGCTGTTTAGTATGATTTCATTTATGTGTTGCTTATAACAGAACAATCAAAAAATTACATAAGTCAGCCAGCAGTTTCTGGCCATGCTACCCTAGACACGCTGAATAAATTAGTCCTAATGAATAGGCTGCCTTTCATGGGCAACTTGTCAGATGAGGCAGATTACAGACTGGTAGCACAGATCATGGCAAGGACACATGAGAGACTGACCATCTATCTGTCTTGTACTTTGCACTGAGCATTAAAGTGGGGTGATGCTGTAAGCAGGGAGAAAATTTACATCCAAAAAATGTATCCAAATACATTATATAGCGCAGAATACATGCTGCTTTTTCTGTTTGTTTGGGGGTACTTAAGAGCAGACCCCTCCCCCACAAGGATGTGTGGTCTTTTCCTTTGCATCCCAATGAGAAATTATTTTGGTTGGCCCTTGGTTGATTAGAGGCCTAATGGTAACCAAAGAAGCATGAAATTACTTTTTTTCAGTGCAGGCATACACACAAGCACACTCACATGCTCATACACATGCAGACCAACTGAAGTGGAACGCTACCACAGAATACTGATGCTCACCTTTCCCACTTTAACCTAATATTACCCAAATACTTTATTCCATTTCCAAGGAAATGGAGAAAGACAGTAGATGGGCAAACATTCCAAAATTAAATCAGAAATAAAAAAAAAGTTGAAAAATATTATGAATAATTTTAAAATTATTGTATAATTTATCAAATTGACTACAGCTCCGATTGACGTTTAACTGTTCATGGCAACTGATTTCTTAGTCAACTAAACAAGGCAAAAAAAACCCCCAAAAACTAGACTAACTAGCTAATATAAGTGACTAAGAGACACTCAGATATCAAGTTAATCTTACATTTTATACTCCAAACAGACAATGAAGAAAAACACTAAACTGTGGTTAAATATGACAAATTAACATCCAAAAAGTGTGATGCAGTGTATGAGTGATGCACGTTGCGCATAACGGATTTGTAGTGTTTCTGAACATGGCTGAATAACATAACAACAGTTTACCATCATTTACTATGAGTGGGCATCAATTAAAATGATAGCAATTAGATAAAAAGAGCCCCAATATTTGTAGTGTTTTATGTCCACTTTAAAGTAGTAATGCAATCACAACACAAATCCTGGTTATCTATTTCTATAATTCCAATTAATATTTGCAAGTTGTGTTTACATTACAGTTAATAGATGATGTGTTTGTCATCTGACCCATTTTATTGGTAAATGCGACATCAATTAGGGTTCTACTGTTTTAGTGACTCTTTTAAGTCCTTTGATTATTTGTTTGAAATAAAATTTTGACATTGCCATTTTCAATTTTTGTCAACCAGTTCATATTATAGTCATCAGTTGTTGATCATAAAATAATATGTGTGTGATGGCGAATTGTACAAGACAACAATTTTAAAACTTATCTGATGGGAAAAAATCACATGTAAAGCTACATCTCTTATGATAGTGTTTGGGAAGTTACGAAGTTTCATTTTTGCCCTTCCTCATAGCAAAGGTGGAATATAACGTCAAATATAATTGTTCAAATAGACAGGATTTTCTTTGATTGACATTTGGGGTTATGACCATTTGAAAGTTGAAAGTATAGCTATGCCATCTGTTGGTTTTAACCAGGGTCTAATAGGAAGTAATAGTAGCAGGCAACAGGTGACAGTGTGCAATCTTTCTGTTGAACAAGCAGCTTCTCACACATAGGTTTTCTTTGCTCATCCTGGGAAGTGTAAAAGCCTATCCCAGCTGTCATAGGGCGAGAGGGCGAGATAGATAACTGTGCAAAATAAAACTTGACACTGGCTCTGCATTTGTCACATTTATCATTATCAGATCATGAGATCCCTAACCCTAACCCTGAGAAAAATGTGTTCTCACATCCTATGCCCACACATCCTTAAGTGTTAGAATATGTCTGTTTTTTTTTAAGTTCAGTTTTATCTAGTGTGTGATAGATGTGATATGTTGTGAGATATAGCACAGAGATCCTTCTGTAGTCATTATTTAAGCCAGTTTGTTTTCTAATGTGCTCATGTAGTTCATATTATAGTTAACATTTTTAAAGGAAATCCAACATTAAATTATCTATAAACTGTGTTCTAGCATATGTTGGTCTAAGAGAGTATTCGAAATGTCTGATTTGACCAGCTTTTGCCAACAAATCAGAAGTCAGGAACATGTACAGTATATTTGTACAGCTCAAATAGTTTCCATGTGGTGTCTGTCAAACATGTGAGGCTATAATTTCCTGTTTTCTGGCCTCTGCAGGAGGAACCTGACCAAGCTGTCTCTGATCTTCAGTCATATGCTGGCAGAAATCAAAGCAATCTTCCCTGGAGGACAGTTCCAAGGAGACACGTTCAGGATTACCAAAGCTGATGCTGCTGACTTCTGGAGGAGATTTTTTGGTGAAAAGTAAGTGTCACCTCAGTATTATTTTTGTTGTTGTTTGTTTGTTTTTTGATAGATGTGTATGTTATTCACTTGTCCAAATTGGACATGCACACAAATAGTTGGGAATGACATATTCCATTAAATAATCAACACCATCACCTTTAACGTGTAATGGTATAAAGTAGTAAAACACCACAACAAATGTACCAAGCCTATTCTAGAGCTGGCTAGCTAAAAGTTTGTCAAATTCCACACTGGTGCTAAATTTCAAGTTCAAGTTCAGATTTTATTCGCCATGCAGTGGCAGGTTGCCCTGCAGTGGAATGAACCCGCCCCCCGACCTTACGCACACAACACAGACATCACATGGGGATACAAGTCAGAGAATGTTTGCATTACAGAAAAAAAAACACTGAAATGTACACTACAATATGAAAGTACAACAGGAAAAGAAGAGACCTCTACTCATGCTGGGCTATAGGAGGACAGCATGACAACAGGAAACAAAAAAACTCCTCTGCACAGAAAGCACATAAATGTCCACAGTACAACATTATAGAGCACGTGACCAGCAACAGGGTTGGGTAGGGGATGAGGAGTAATCCCAGGCAACACAGCAGCCATCCTGCCACTGCGCCGTCTCTCCAGCGCGGGCCCAGACCCGCCTCGTGTTCCCAGGAGGCAACAAGCATCGAAGGCATTGGAAGGGGAGGGGGGATGAGTGAGTGCTTATCAGTGTAAGTGTATGTGTGTGCGTGTCCATAGTTCAGCTGAGACAGTGTCCTTCGCCCTACCAGGCTAAGTAAACAGTCTACCAGCCAACCCAGGTGGCCTTATAATGGGAAGGAACAGTCAAAACACAGTCGTTATCAGGGAGTTTTTGTTCGGCTCCAGCCTTGAGCCCACAGCTGCCGCCAAAGGGATATCCGCATTATCATGTTGATGTTGTTTATTTTTCTTTTATGCGAACAACTCATGAGAATTTCAAAGCTGTTCTTTAACACTCCGACACTGGTCTCTCAATCTCCCGTTGGAGAGCCGCGAGCTTCTCCATGATGTTATCAAACTTGCGCTTCGTGGTCTTGTCATTCTTGTGCTTAGAGAGCCGATTCTGAGAACTCACGACTGCAGTGAGCTGCTCCACGATGTAATCCAACTTTCGCTCTGAGGTGTTATTCTGAGGGAACTTCCCCTTGATGTAATCCAATATACGCTCAGAGGTGTTATTCTGAGTATTCACGGCAGCCATAAGCTTCTCCAAGGTCTTAACCATGCTGCACTCAATGAGCCCATTCTGAGAAGTCGCGCCTCGTCCCGTTTCAATCCCAGCGGGCAGCCTTGGGGGGGTTTGAACAGCTGGTTCCGCTTTCTTAATTCTCCCATAAGCCAGGGCCAAGCCAACTCCGATCAGCAAAAACCCTGTTATCATGGTTCCGAATAGGTAGATATCTTCAGCGTCCTCGATCGGCAGTCCCGCAAGGCACACAATCCTCCATTTCTGCCACCCGTCCATTGTGTATCCGGCAGGGAAAGTCCCTCCAGGGCACTCGGGCTCTCTCGAGCCCAGACTTCTCGTTGAGAAAAGGGTGTCAATAGCATTCAGAGACCAGTTGATCAAATCCATAATTCTCTTTTAGGTTTTAGAGAACAGACTGTGAGAGAGTGTTCCAGGGAAAGTAATACACACGAGACAAGACAAGGACACAAGAGGCTAAGCAGGGAAGATAAGGGAAAGGAGGAGAGGAGAAAAGTGCAACTGCCTTCGCCGAGATCCAAACGAGAAAGAGTAATTTAGCAGTATTTTTCATTAAGCATACAATTTCAGATCATTACCATTTTCCATTCATACTGACAAAAGTCTGCAGTAGGGTAGTGATTACTTCCTTATGAAGCGGTTTCTAATTCTTTTCAGTTTTATCAGGAGGACATTTTTGGCTAGTATTTTCCATGATTTTCAAATGTCTTAAAAGAATATGTTTTGTTCATATACCTTCCTCATATAAAAGAGCTAAATTTCTTGGATGTTTTTTTTATTTGCATAAAAAATGCAAAAGTAAAGTAAAACATTTTTGCTTACACAAGTATTCACAGCCTTTGATCAGTATTTTGTTGATGCACCTTTGGCAGCACTCAAGTATTTCTGAGTATGGTGCTACAAGCTTGGCACACCTGTTGTTGGGCAGTTTCTCCCATTTTTTGCAGAACCTTTCAAGCTCCATCAGGTTGGTTTGGGCTCTGGCTGGGCCACTCAAAGACATTCACAGAGTGGTCCCGAAGCCATTCCTTCTTGTTACCACTGTTGTTATCTTGGCTGTGTGCTTAGGGTTATTATCCTGTTGAAGATAAACCTTTGCCACATTTCAAAAGCCAGAGCACTTTGAAGGAGGCTGTCATCAAGGATGTCTCTGTAGATTGCTGCTGTCATTTTTTCCTCAACCCTGACTAATCTCCCAGTTCTGCTGCTGATGCTGGCACCACGATGCTTCACTGTAGGGATGGTATTAGCCAGGTGGTGAGCAGTGCCTGCTTTCCATGACACACAGGATTCAGGCCAAAAAGTTAAATCTTTGTTTAAGAGAGACCAGAGAATTTTGTTTTTCATGGTCTGCGGGTCCTTCAGTTGAGTTCCAGCAAACTCCAGGCAGGCTGTCATGAGGAATGATTTCCGTCTGGCTGCTCTACCGTACAAGCTTGATCGGTGAAGTGCTGCAGAAATGATACTCCTTCTATCCCAACTTGCTCAGACTGGCCAAGTAGCTAATAGTCCCGGTGTTTCAAAATCTTCCTATTATGGATGATGGCGGTCACTGTGCTGATTGGGATCTTCAGTGCTGCAGACATTTTTCTATACCCCCACCCAAGTTCTGTGACTTGATACAATTCTGTCTTGAAAATCTACAGATAATTCCTCTGACCTTTTGTGCACTGTCATCAAAGGGACCTTATATAGACAGGTGTGTGTCAGGGTGCAACTGAGCTCAGTTTTCGTGTCATGCAAGAATTACACTTCTGAATTTTAAGCAAACTTTTTCCACTTTGTTGTTATTGGATATTGTGTGTAGAATTTTGAGTTGAAAAATGAATTTAATCCATTTTACAATAAGGCTGTAACATAACACATTATGGAGGAAGTAAAGCACTGTGAATACTTTTCTCTTCCTCTGGGATTAATGGTACAGTCCAAATTACGGTTACAGTTGTGTCATTTTAAAACTGCGATGTAAAAAGGATGACTTAAAAAACAAAAAAACAAATACATTAAACATAGGGCACTAAATTCTGTAAATTCTCAAAATGCCTGAAATGCCAGTTTTGTGTGGATTTTTTTTATCCACAGTTTTTTTTTTTTTACCCTAATAGAAGATAGTGTTTAAGGCAATAGCTTCACATTTTCACAGATACACTGTTGGATATTTTTCAGAAAATGACATTTAAATTGTGAATCATATATTTTGTTTTAATATGTTAAAACGATATGTTATGAATTAATTAAATTCACATATATGGTAAAGGGACTGATTCTTATATAGCACTTTTCTACTCTCCCGGAGTACTCAAAGCACTGTATATAACATGCCACATTCACCCAATCTCACAAGCACTTTCTTTATACATAGTGCTTTCTAACTACAGTCACACATTCATACGCTGACAGATGCATCATAAAGTAACTTGGGGTTAGTATCTTGCCCAAGGATACTTGCCCCCTTGTGATTTGGTGTATATTGTATTATGTATACAATATACAATAGCAATTATGTATGTATTAACACTAAATCACAAGAGTTCTGTTACAGGGCTTTATAATCTAAGGTAGAGATCTGAAGTAATAGAGAGAGAAAACCCCCCACAATTAAACGTCCCTCTATGAGCAAGCACTTGACGACAGTGGGGAGGAAATACTGCCTTTTATCAGAAAGAAATCTCTGACAGAACCAGGCTCAGGAAGGGGGGGGGGGCATCGGCCACGACCGTTTGGGGGTAATGGAAGTAAGACAGACTAAAAAAAAGAAAGACAGAAAGAGATTAACAGTAATGAATGATTAAATGTAGAGTGGTGTTAAAGCACATAGTGAGTGAAAAAGAAACACTATATTGGAGCTCTATTGGAGTGATATGGTACTATCAGGTCTTGAAGATAAAATCAGTCCTGGTTATTCAATGCATTGTATGTGAGGAGAAGGATTTTAAATTAAATTCTGAATCTAACAGGGAGCCAATGAAGGGAATGTTCTCTCTTTCGCTGCAGCATATTGGATCAATGGACAGCTTTTCAGGGAGTTCATTCCTAGTCCAGCCGAGAAGTAATAAATGCAAAAACTAGTTTTTCAGCTCTATGACAGGATGTTTCTAATTTTAGAGATACTTTACAAATACATGAGCAGTCCTACACAATTGTTCATTATGCACATGGAAGGACATGCTCTGGTTATCTGGCTTCATGGATGGATAGAGTTTGGTATCATCTGTATGAATGAAAATGAATAGCATAACAATGAAAATGTACACAATGCAGATGTTACCCATTGTTATCCATCCAAATGATACTATTTAAGGGAAACGTGCAGTGTAAACAGAATTGGTCCTTCACAGAACCCTACAGAACACTATATAAAAACCAATTAGTTTGCTAATTGCTTAACAGAGCTCTGACTCTCTGTCATCCTGGGTATAGTGCAGTAACACTAGCCAAGGCTCTCCTCTGATAAGCTCCCCAATGTGTGACGCTTTGCCCTCGGGCGCAGAACGCACTGAACTTCACTCTTATCAGGTCTTGGACCTTACTCCCAGTTTTCCTTAATTAGGTCCCCAGCAGCTTCCTGCCAAACAGCAACTCAAAGGGAGAAAATCCTGTGGAAGACTGGGGCACCTCCCACACTACAAACAACAGAGGGTCTAACCAGCAGTCCCAATTGTATTGTTCCTCATGAATGAACTTAGGAATTATGGACTTTAAAGTCTTATTCAGACACTTCACCAACCGTCAGTCTCTCTGGATGCCAACTCAGGAGATAACCTGAAACACCTTTCAATAGTGAATTGGCCCAATTTTCAATTTTCATCACTTAGCCAAAGCCTAATTTCACAGTGTTGTCAGAAGACTGCTCAAGGGGAAAATCTTCCATGAAGTAAATCACCGGAACTGGGGATGCCCCTGAGAGACTTCCAATTTCCTCCTGCCTGGAGAGCGTTGGAGGACTTTGCATCACCGCTGAACACAGCACAGACATCATATGTGCCTACCAGTTGTGTGCACATCCCTAAACAATGCCTCATCAGTTTATTAAACCCAAACCATTCCGTTCCCAGAATTAACCAATGTTCCAGAAGGGAGCTAACTGCAGCCTTGACTCTTTTCCCTTGGATTTGGTGGACTAAGATCTATGTGGAACCCTTCTGCCAACATATCCACCACTTCCAGGTTCGCTGACCAACAGAGACCCACTCTACCAGATCTGTTTGTCCCGGGAGCCCCACAAACTGTTCCAACATGGCTAAATCCAGCAGCTGTGTTCCCATTTCAATTGGGCCAGGCTGCAACCACCTGGCTCCTGCATCTCAGAGCTGTTGCGTGTAGGTGAAGGGTCAATCCTTGAACTATATCCCTCTTCCCTAGAGTTGCCCTGCAGACATTTGTGAATTTGCCCCACAATACCTGCCACTGTCTGGGCCTCCCTCAAAAAAAGGGACAGCATCCGCAACATCCATTCTACCACTAGACACTGGGACACCTCAACTGTGGCCATGAACATCTCCAGAAATGACTGCTATTTACAGAACACTGTTATAAAATATATCATTGTCTTTGTATTTCCTGAACCTTATTAGTGAATGCCATTGAGATGTTTTGTCCTTGAATAAAAATTAATCACAAACATTTTTTAGATTTTAGATTTTTACGTTACAGTGTTCCCTCATTTATCGTGGGAGTTATGTTCTAAAAATAACCCACGATAGGTGAAATCCACAAAATAGCCAGCTTTATTATTTACAATTATTATTGATGTTTTCAGGCTGTAAAGCCCCTCACTACACACTTTATACACTTTTCTCAGACAAGCATGAACATTTTTACACTTTTCTCTCTTGTTTAAACGCTCTGAAAGTTCAAACCTTTGTAGAAAAATAAGTCCAGTATTATAGAATGAAACCAAAGATCAAACCCTGTTTTCAGGTCCAGAACATGGGAATAGAGCAGCTGCGAGAGAATTCAACATTAATGAATCAATGGTATGGAAGTAGAGGAACCAAGAAGAATGAGTTGAGTGAAGTTTGACTTATCTGCCTGTTTTGTTTCGCTTAATGCGCCTTACGGTCCGAAAAATACGGTAACTTCTACCTTCCTTTAGCATGTCCAGAAGTCCAACTTTTTGTGCGATGGTTAGCATCTTCCTCTGCCTTTTGGATGCTACTGCCGGTGCTTTTGACAGTGCAAAACATTTCGTCCACATTGTTTTCATTCAGAAATGTTTTTCAGCGCAGAGCTGTGTTCATGAAAACTCGGACATAAGGATATCAGTCTTCTTTTATGGTAAATGGACTGGTTCTTATATAGCGCTTTTCTACTCTTTCTGAGCACTCAAAGCGCTGTACACAACTTGTACATTCACCCATTCACACCCATTCGCACAAGCACATTTCTTTAAGTGCTTTCTAAGTAACATTCACACACATTCATACTCCGATGGATGCATCGGAGAGCAATTTGGGGTTAGTATCTTGCCCAAGGATATTTGGCATGCAGACTGGGGAAGCCAGGGATCGAACCACCAACCTTCCGATCAGTAGATGACCTGCTCTACCACCTGAGCTACAGCCACCCCTTTTATCTTGTGGTAACTGTGAGAGCATATGTACTCTCCTCCTTTCAACAAATTGAAGGCTTCAGTAGTACCAACAAAACTAAATATAAACTCAAATCTATGGAATTCATATAGTAGTTTAGATTGCATTTTTTGGGGTCTTCTAATGTCCCGTTTTCAGGACGGGACCACAAGGTTGCTTCGTTTTTTATACACATTTCCAGAGAGCCCCCCATAAAACACAGCCCAAACAGCTGATTAGTTACACACCCACGCACATCTATTATTAATTTCACTTGAAAGAAGTTTTACTTTAATATTTCTATTTTTGCTGTTGAGTTGCATTCATCATCTTGTCAGTGCAGTAAACATTCTGCCCGAGAGGTCAATAAATCTACTGGTTCTTACCTTATATAGCACTTTTGTACTCTACCTGAGCACCAGTGGTGCTTTATATAAAATGCTCCATTCACACCATCATCCATTATCTATGCGCTTTCTATCTCAACATTCACACGCCGATGGATGCATCGGAGAGCAACTTGGTGTTAGTATGCTGCTAAACAATATTTAGGCATAGAAAGTATTTGGTTCATGCAATGTTTGTGTTATCTTTACTGTGTTGTTGAAATTTTAGGCTACCTCATTGTTTAGGTTTACCAGTTGCTGGGTAAAAGATGTTGCATATTGCTCAGTCTTATCCTCACTTATGTTCATAAACATGTTGTTTGTTCCAGAATGCTTAATGTTTAATATTTACTGCCTCTCTGTATTTTCCTTTTTGTAATTTACACTGTTAAAAAAAACATCTTAAAAAAACAGTAATATTCCAGCAGCTCGGGCGCCAAAATACTACCGTTAAATAACAGAAAATTACTTCCTCATAAAAATACGGTTATTTCCAGTAATGACAATACAGTTTGTTGCGCTAATTTCAGAATCAGAATCAGAATCGTGTTTATTGGCCAAGTATATGTGCAGACACATACAGGGAATTTGGTTCCGGTAGATGGTGGCTGTCAAGCACAGCAATGTAAATCACACACACACACGTGTCTATATACACACATTACACATACATACACAAAGCTGTGTAAACCAACTATAAATAACTAATCTAAACTTATATACATAAAATACAGAAATGAAATGAGGTGGAATGAATACTACAGAATGTACATAAGGTGCAGTTGCAGTCTGGCAGTGGGAGCAGTGTGACAGGTCAACTGTTAAGAAGGGAGATGGTGAGGGGAAAGAAACTGTTCCTATGTCGGGTGGTCCTGGTCTGCAGGCTTCTGTACCGTCTGCCAGAGGGCAGCAGATCAAAGAGTCTGTGTCCAGGATGTGAGAGGTCTGTGATGATTTTCCCTGCCCGTTTCCTGGTTCTTGAGAGGTACAGATCCTGGATGGAGGGCAGGGGGCGCCGATGATCCTTTCTGCTGCCCGTACAGTCCGCTGCAGTCTGCTCCTGTCCTGTTTAGTGGCTGCACCATACCAGACTGTGATGGAGGAGCACAGGACAGACTCAATGACTGCAGTGTAGAACTGGATCAGCAGCTCCTGTGGAAGACTGTACTTCCCCAGTTGTCTCAGGAAGTACATCCTCTGCTGGGTCTTTTTCAATTCAATTCAATTCAATTTTATTTATATAGCGCCAAATCACAACAAAAGTCGCCTCAAGGCGCTTCATAGATACAGAGAAAAGCCCAACAATCATATGACCCCCTATGAGCAAGCACTTTGGCGACAGTGGGAAGGAAAAACTCCCTTTTAACAGGAAGAAACCTCCGGCAGAACCAGGCTCAGGGAGGGGCGGCCATCTGCTGCGACCGGTTGGGGTGAGAGAAGGAAGACAGGATAAAGACATGCTGTGGAAGAGAGACAGAGATTAATAACAGATACGATTCAATACAGAGAGGTCTGTTAATACATAGTGAGTGAGAAAGGTGACTGGAAAGGAAAAACTCAATGCATCATGGGAATCCCCCGGCAGCCTACATCTATTGCAGCATAACTAAGGGAGGATTCAGGGTCACCTGGTCCAGCCCTAACTATATGCTTTAGCAAAAAGGAAGGTTTTAAGCCTAATCTTAAAAGTAGAGATAGTGTCTGTCTCCTGAATCCAAACTGGAAGCTGGTTCCACAGAAGAGGGGCCTGAAAACTGAAGGCTCTCCCTCCCATTCTACTTTTAAATACTCTAGGAACAACAAGTATTTTTGAGGATGGAGTTGATGTTGGTCTCCCACTTCAGGTCCTGGGAGATGGTTGTACCCAGGAACTTGAAGATCTTCACAGTCGACACAGGGCTGTCTGATATGGTGAGGGGGAGCAGAGTTGAGGGATATCTCCTGAAGTCCACTGTCATCTCGACAGTTTTAAGAGTGTTCAGCTCCAGATTGTGCTGACTGCACCAGAGTACCAGCCGCTCAACTTCCTGCCGGTATGCAGACTCATCACCATCCTAAATGAGGCCAATGACAGTGGTGTCATCTGCAAACTTTAGGAGTTTAACAGCTGAGTTCTTGGAGGTGCAGTCGTTAGTGTAGAGGGAGAACAGTAGTGGTGAGAGGACACATCCTTGAGGGGCACCAATACTGAGGGACCGAGTTTCAGAGGTGATCTCCCCCAGCCTCACTTGTTGCTTTCTGTCTGTCAGGAAGCTGGTGATCCACTGACAGGTAGCTGGTGACACGCTGAGCTGGGAGAGTTTGGAGGAGAGATGTTCAGGCACAATGGTGTTAAAAGCCGAACTAAAGTCCACAAACAGGACCCTGGCATAAGTTCCCGGGCGGTCGAGGTTTTGCAGGATGTAGTGCAGCCCCATGTTCACTGCATCATCCACCGACCTGTTTGCCCGGTAGGCAAACTGCAGAGGGTCCAGCTGGTGGCCTGTAATGTCTTTCAGATGGGCTAACACCAGTCGTTCGAAGGATTTCATGACCACAGACGTCAAGGCGACAGGTCTGTAGTCATTCAGTCCTGTGATGGTGGGTTTCTTGGGAACAGGGAAGATGGTGGAGCGTTTGAAGCAGGAGGGAACTTCACACAGCTCCAGGGATCTGTTGAAGATGCGAGTAAAGATGGGAGCCAGCTGTTCCGCACAGGTTTTGAGGCAGGAGGCTGAGACGCCGTCTGGTCCGGGGGGTTTCCTGGGCTTCTGTTTCTGGAATAGTCGGCTCACATCCTCAGTGTGTATTTTGAGTTGCAGGGAGGAGGAAAGGGGGGTGAGAGGTGTGGTGGAGGTCGTTGAGGATTGGAGAGGATGGTCGTTGGGTCTGGATTGGGGAGGGTGGGGGTGGTTGTTGAGTCTTGATTGGGGAGGGTGGCGGTGGTCGTTGGGTCTGGATTGGGGAAGGTGGGGGTGGTCGTTGAGACTGGATTGGGGAGGGGATGGCTGAAGGGGGGAGAGGTGGAAAGTGTGTTGGGGGTCCATGTCTGAAGCAATGTCCCTGGGGAGGGGAGGGTGGGGCGTGGGAGTCTGTCCGTCTCAAACCTGCAGTAGAAAGTGTTTAACTCGTTGGCCAGGTCTTTGTTTGCTTCAATAGTGGGTGGGGGGCGTCTGTAGCTGGTGATTTCCTGCAGGCCCCTCCACACTGACGCTGGGTCGTTGGCTGAGAGCCGTTCTTCCGGCTTCTGGGAGTAGATCCTTTTAGCTGCTTTGATCTCCTTGGTCAGTGTGTTCCTAGCTTGCTTGTACAGGGCCCTGTCACCACTTCTCTAGGCGTCCTCCTTGGCCTTACGAAGATATCGGAGTTTAGGAGTGAACCATGGTTTATTGTTGTTGTATGTGCAAAAGGTCTTTCCCATATGGAAAAGATATATATAAATCTTATAAAGTTTGTATCTGTCTTGTGTGAAACTTGTATGAAAAGCATACAAGAGTAAAAACAGATATAAGATCCCTTGAAAAATTATATAATGAAACTTGTATGTTTTGGATACTTACTAAAACAATATATGAAAGTAATGAGAAAGTGGCCACTTTCATGAGTAAATCATGTAAGCCTTGATTTACTCATGAAAGTGGCCACTTTCATGAGTTGAGTCATATAAGTTTTTACTATTTCTTTTCCATATGGGTTGTTGGCACACACACGTCTTCACAGAAACTGATGTATGATGTCACAGTGTCCGTGAGCTCATCTAGGTTCTCAGATGCAGCTTCAAAAACAGTCCAGTCAGTGCAGTCAAAACAGTCCTGCAGTTCCTGCTTTGCTGCGTTAGTCCACTTCTTCACAGTTTTGACTACAGGCTTCGCACGTTTGAGTTTTTGCCTATAAACTGGAATAAGATGGACCATGCAGTGATCAGAATGTCCCAAAGCTGCCCGGGGCACAGTGTGATAGGCATCTTTTAGAGTGGTGTAGCAGTGATCCAGTATGATGTTGTCCCTGGTGGGGCAGTCTATATGCTGTCTGTATTTAGGGAGTTCGTAGTTTAGGTTTGCTCTGTTAAAATCCCCAAGAATAATTGTAAAGGAATCCGGGAATTTCCTCTCCAGGGTAGTAATCTGGTCAGCCAGCTCGCACAGTGCGTTGTTCGCGTTGGCCTGTGGAGGGATGTAAACTCCGACCAGCATGAAGGAAGAAAACTCCCGCGGTGAATAAAAAGGTTTACAGTTGATGAAAAAACTTTCCAAGTGTGGGCTGCAGTGTTTCTGTAACACTGTGACATCAGTACACCAACCTTCATTAATGTAGAAGCAGACTCCACCACCCTTTGTTTTCCCTGAGAGCTCTGTTTCGCGGTCCGCCCGGTGAAGTTGGAAGCCCGGCAGATTTAAGACAGCGTCTGGGACTCGCTCACTGAGCCAGGTTTCAGTGAAGCAGAGGGCAACAGAGCATGCAAAGTCCTTGTTAGTCCGGTTTAAGAGCAGTAATTCGTCGACTTTGTTTGGAAGAGAGCGGAGATTCGCGAGGTGAATGGAGGGGAGTGCCGTGCGGAATCCTCGCCGACGTAGTTTCACCAGCTACCTCATATAAAATATATATAGCTCACCATTTCACATGGGATCTTGCCTTTTCAAGTGGTTTTAAACATTAAATTAGGAACATGTTAATGTGATTAAACAATGAAATTATCTATAAATAGGGAAAAAAATAAATCCTAAAAAAACTGTAATATTCCAGCAGCTGGGGCGCCAAAATACTACAGTAAAATAACAGAAAATAACTTTCCCATGAAAATACAGTCATTTTCAGTAATGAAAATAGAGTTTGTTACACTAATTTTACATGGGATTCTGCCTTTTCCAAGTGCTTTTAGACATTAAATTAGGAACATTTTAACGTGATGAAACAATGGAATTACCTATAAACAAGGTCAATGAATGTGGCAATATGAATCATAATACGTAAATGTACAGAAATATACAGTTAACAGTTGGTTTAAATAATAATGGATTGCATGCCCTGGGACAGACTGACAGAGGCGAGGCTGCCATATCGCACAATCGGCCCCTCTGGCCATCACCAGTAGGCGGTAGGTGAAGAGTCTTGACCACGGACACAATACCGAGAGTGTCCGAGCCGGGGCTCAAACCGGCAACCTTCTGATCACAAGGCGAACTTCCAACTCTTGAGCCACGATTGCCCTAAATAGTAATGATAATAAAACTTATGTGATGTAACACAAGCTTATAGGAATCATGTTATATACTTTTCCATAGCATTACATTTGAATTCAACAGTTCAATCTTTCAAATAACGGACAGATATTTGTGAAATCATGATACATTTGTGAATGTATTTTAACAATCTAAATATGCATATGTACAGACAGATACATTTAATAATCATGAAAATTATGTTTTATTGCATTACAGTGATTTAACGTTAATGTACATTTGAAATGTGAAATCACAGTCTATTTACGTAACTTTAATGATATTCTAGAAGAACAGAACAAAACTGTAAAATGCACAGTAAAATACTTTTATATTGGGGTTTTTTCCTACAGTGCAGCCATACCCGCGATCTTGTGGTTGTTAGTTCACATTCATTGGCCGATGCTTAGCGTCATGTTATTATGTGTCCCAATATCCAATGGCATGTCACATTGTTTTCATGGCCACACCCTCACCCCAGGTGCAGAGGCCTATTTCTGTTCAGGAATGTTGTGAATACTTTGAGATTTATATTAATTGCAATTCCTACCTCTACATTTATTTTTTAAAATATATAATTAGCACAGCATGGCTGTGCAATGTTTTATATGTTTGTTTTTTTAGTTTTTATTCCTATTAATTATATTTTCACTTGTTTCCTCTGAATTATTGAATCAGACCTAGATGACATGGAATTTTCAGATTATAATCAAATTATAATTCAAATACTCCTTTAATTATTGATTATTCTCATTACTGTTCGATCATTTTATATATTTTTCCATAGTATTACATTTGAATTTCACAGATCATTCTCTCATATAACAGACAAATATTTGTGAAATTATGATACATTTCTGAATGTATTTTTACAATCTAAATATGTACAAAAAATATATTTAAAAAACAAGTAAATTGTGTTTTACTATATTTACAGTGATGTTATGTTATTTTACCTTTGACATGTAAAATCACAGTCTACTTATGTAAATGTAATGATATTCTAGAAAGACAGTACAAAACTGTAAAATATACAGTAAGATGCTTTGACATTACTATTTTTTGGAACAGTGTAGTTAATGCATTTGGCATCTTGGGAACATTTGAATCAATTTTTTAAATTGCTGAATATTAGGTTTTAAACTATGTCAAGGTATAAGATACTGTTGTGTTTAAGTAACTTTGCTGATTTGACTGCAAGCCCAGTGTCTAAAGGCCCACTGTGGCTAATCACAGTCACCACATACATTTGGTAATTTGCACATTTATATCAGTAAAGATGCATGTCTGGATATCTAACTTATATCTCACAATCCTGTATGTGACTTTTATGACTTGGTTCTTTTGCAGGACAATAGTGCCATGGAAAGTCTTCCGTCAGTGCCTTCATGACATACATCCCATCAGCAGCGGTCTGGAGGCTATGGCTCTCAAATCCACCATTGACCTCACCTGCAATGACTACATTTCTGTGTTCGAGTTTGACATCTTCACACGCCTCTTCCAGGTTGGTCAATATCAAGTAAATTAGTTTCCAACTACTTAATCTGATTATTTCGACTCATATGACCTTTTACTTTAGACTGTAGTTTGGTTTTATTTCACTTTCTTCGGCTTATCCGGGTCCGGGAGGCAGGGGCAGCAGTCCAATCAAGGACGCTGGTGCCACAGTTTGTCAATCTCTTGTTTCCTACTCCCTTCTTTCATAACCAAGACACTGAGATACCCAAACTCATCAACTTGTGCCAGCAACTCATCCCGGACCTGGAATGATCACTACACCCTTTTCCGGCTGAGGACCATGGCCTCAAATTTGGACTTGTTGATCCCCATTCCTGGCATACCTGTGCACTGGAGGCCGCCACCTGATGAACACAGCCACATTTGCAAAATTCAGAGATGAGATTCTGAGGCATCTCAGAAGTAGAAGCCTACCACCACATGGCGGCGCCTAAAAAAATCTGTCCATAAAAACTATGAACCAAATCTTTGGAAAAGTGCAGTTCTAAGGGAGTCCAACACACATTGAAAGCGAGTCCGACTTATTGCCAGCAAATTGGACCAAGCTCCTGCAGTAGTCACATAAGGATTGAACAGCTTTGTAGCCAGACAGGTACCACTCCAGATCTCCATGCGATATAGTCCGGACATGTCAGCCAGGACAGCCTTAAAACATCCAGAGCCTTTTGGAACTCGGGCAAACCTCATCCACCCCAGGGACCTGGCCACCAAGGAACTGGTTAACTGCCTCAGTGACCTTGTCCCTAGTGAGGGGCGAGTTGTCCCTCTCATTCACAGACTGCTTCCTCTATGGAAGAGGTGTCAGTGGGATTGAGGATACCTAACTGTATTCCCACTTGAGATCAGTGAGTAGAGCACCACTTTCCCTCCCTGAGTTGCCGAATGGTTTACCAGAATTGCTCTGAGACAGACCAAAAGTTTTTTTCCATGGCTTCACCAAACTCCCCTGAGTTTTTGCTTCAGCTACCACCCCAGGCTGCATTCCAGTTGGCCTTCTTGTACCCATCAGCTGTTTCCAAAGTCCCACAGGCTAACCAAGCCCAATAGGACTCCTTCTTCAGCTTTGATGGGTCCCTTCACCTCCAGTTTCCAACATCTGGTTCGGAGATTACCACCATGACAAGCACCAAGAACACCCTCACCCAATGACTCCAAGAAGGCTGGGTGCTCTGAACTGTCGTTAGGCCCATAAGCACATACAACAGTCAGGACCCGTTCCCTAGCCCGAAGGTACAGGGAAATGGCCATCTTGTCCAATGACACGAACCCCAGTGTACAAGCAGCAAAACGAGAGGATACAAGAATACCTACCCCTGCCCATTACGTGTCACCAAGGGTAACTCCAGACTATAACAGAGTCCGTGACTCTTCAGGAGAATGGTTCCAGTGTCAGAGTGGTATGTTGAGGTGACCCTGACTATATTTAGTTGGTATCTCTCAACGTCACGCACTTGCTCAGGGTCCTTCCCTATAAGAGAGGAGTTTTGTGTCCCAGTAGTCAACCTCAATAGCTGTAGATCGGTTTGCCAGGGCCCCCGCCCTTGATCCTTACCCATGACACAATGCACCTGACCCCCTCAGTGTCTTCTGCGGGTGGTTAGGCATACAGGAGGCTAAGGCTAAGTTCCGGCCACCGGATGGTCTATGTCAAGTTCCCTCCACAAACCTGACTTAAGGAGGGTGATTGAATATTTTCAATTCGTTTCAATTCAATTCTAATTGTTTATTGTCATGTGTACAAAGAAAAGCATTTCTCTGTGCAATCAAATTCTTTCTCTGCTGTCCACACACTGTGAGCAAATTTTGCAAACAGATTTGTGTGCAGAGTGTGCAAAAATTATTATTACTGTTAAAATAGGTCAGCTGTTCTGAGTCTGATAGCAGTGGGGAAGAAGCCGTTGTTGAGTCGGGATGTTCTGGATTTCACACTTCTAAAACCGTCCCGATGGCAGAAGTGTGAACAGTCCGTGTTGGGGGTGTGTGGGATCTTTGAGGATGGAGCCAGCTCTCCTCTGGACTCTGCGATGGTAGATGCTCTGCAGAGAGGGCAGCACAGTCCTGGTGATCTTCTCCGCAGTTGTTATCACTCTCTGCATGCGTTTGCGGTCCATAGCAGTAGTGCTGCCATACTATGCAGTGATGCAACTTGGTCAGTGTGCTCTCGACAATGCAGCTGTAGAAGCTGCTGAGGATCTTGGCCGACATACCAAATTTCCTCAGCCTCCTCAGGAAATACAGCCACTGCTGAGCCTTCATGACCAGCTGTGTGGTGTTCAGTGTCCAGGTGAGGTCCTCAGTGATGTAGACGCCTAGGTATCTAAAGCTGCTCACCCTCTCCACTTAACGCCCCCAGATAAACAGCGGCTGGTGAGGCCTCCTCTTCTTTCCCATGTCCACTATCATCTCTTTGTCTTATGAGTGTTGAGGGTTGAGGTTGTCTTCACACCATGACACCAGACCGGCCACCTCTCTCCTATAAGCCACTTCGTCCCCTCCAGTGATGCGACCAATCACTGCAGTGTTGTCCGCGATCTTCAGTATGGTGTTATCCCTATTGCAGGCAACACAGTCGTGGGTGTACAGGGTGTAGAGGACAGGACTGAGGACGCAACCCTGTGGAATGCCAGTGTTTGTAATAGTGCTGGCTGAAGTCCTGTTGCCGATCCTGTCGGACTGGGAAAGTCCTGTAGCCAGTCACATGGGTGATCTGGGGGTTCTGGAAGGTCTGGGAGGTCTGGAAGGTCCGGGAGGTCTGGAAGGTCTGAGGGGGTTGGAGGGTCTCGAAGTGGGTGTAGAATACATTGAGGTCTGATGGTGCTGACGGTGGCCCTGTACTCTGTGATGTGCGCAAGCCTTGCCACATCCGCCCGGGGTCAGCAGAAGAATAGAAGCCATCTAATAGTCTGCCAAGAGGCAGACTTCTGTACTGCGTCTTAGCTGCTGTAATGGCTTTGCTCAGTCCATACTTCCCAGCTTTGTACTATGTCTCATTGCCTCATGTAAATGCAAGAGATCGAGTATGCAGCATGTCTCGTATCTGACTGTTGATCCAGTTCTCTGTAATGCGCTGGTGGCATCATGGAGTTTGCCTTACCGGAGGCTGCAGTCCAGTTTCCTTGGTATACAGAGTGAGTCTGCAGTCCCTGGTGTCTACCTGGGCGAACAATGACTTGAAACTCCGGTGGAAGGGTAAAGTCCAGAAGATTGTGTGAGTTACCGATGTCCAGTAGTGCCTGTCTCGGCTATGTTAACAGTGCACAACACTTATCTAGTGCAAAAAGAACAAAAGCAAACAACCACAAACAACAAGTTGGCATCTCAGAGCAGAGCAAGCAAACATGTCTGCCTCTTGGTTTGGCAAAACCTCATGGTTTTGCCTCCTTTATGGATTTCTTTTTAAATCACTCTTTGTCTGGTCCCTCAGCAAGGAACAGTAGGGATGGGTATCGTTTAGGTTTTATCCGATACCAGTACCAAACTGGTACTTTTGAAACGGTGGTGGTGTTTAAACTGTGCTTGAACCGGCGCTTAAAAAATGAAGAACACAAACTTTGTCCAAAAACCTCTCATGTTTAGCTGTTTTTTTGTAAAAAGATAACAATGTTAGCCTTTTCTGCAGCTATAGGGGACTTATGGTATCACTCTTGGCTGGAAGTAGTGCTTAATCAATGGAAAAAACACAAACTTAAACCTCTCATGTTTAACTGTTTTCCACTTTTTCTTTGGTCATTTTAGCCTTTTTGTCCAGGATGAAGGGAGTATCTGCCATCAAACAAGAAGACAGCCGCATGTAACTACGACGGTGTTTGCTAGTTCACCTTACATGCATTAATTTAATAACGTGGTTAACTTAGTCAACGTAAATTACACACGGACAACATTAAGCTACTGACCCAGAGAAGAACGGCTGCTGCTGCCATCATCATCCGTCATCATTCCTGCTACACTGGCAGGGCTAGGGGCCAGGACTCTCCTCTTCGGGTTTTTGGGGGATGTTGCTAACTCCGGGACCGATAACAGGAACCACACCCACAGTAGATGTGCACGGTGTGAGGTCTCGCAGCAAGCTATCAAATATGGCGCATTTCTCGGCTTTTAAAAAAACGCTATACGTTTCAACAGATTTGAGGAGTTACCTCCTTTGCACAGTATCACCTTAAAGCACTTGTTGCAGGCTGCTGAGTTTGCATCTTTTGCTGTGAAGTACAGCCAGACTTTTGACCGCTTCGCCTTGGGCGTTTTTAATCTGTAGCTCTGCTCTAAAAGAACGTACGTACCTGGCCCCGCCTACTACGCTTGCAAAGGTAAAATGATTTGCTGAAATCCAAAGTGTCTGACATCTCAGGAAAAAAAAGCACCGAAATAAAGCACCGAAATGTGCGCTGCTTTTCGGTCTGGTTACTACCGTTTATGTCAGAACCGTCAGATACCGGTACCCATACCTAAGGAACAGTTTACCTTGAAGAGGCAACGCAATGAGTGTATGCTGTAATACATGACCCAACTTCCGTTTACTTTATGTTTACAATATAAAACATTAATACTTACAAAAACCACATAACCACAATAACATGGGGGGTTTTTTTCAGCCTTGGGGATCGATTCTGAGGAACTGGAATTTCCTAGCGGTGACACACCCTGGCTATATGGCCTTCCTTACTTATGATGAAGTCAAAGCTCGACTGCACAAGTACATCAACAAGCCTGGCAGGTATGTAATCCTTCAATTTCAGCATGCAGAAAGGGCTGGATCACAGAGGGTCTCAGGATGAATGGATACTGCCATTGCTTCCTTAACTTGCGAAAATCTTATTTTGCCATTTGTTCTGTCCCTGTTACTTATTTTACCAAGCTGTAGAGCGGACTTTCCAACTGCTATGACACTTCTGCTTAATGCAGTTAACTCTAATTTAGCTTATTTCGGCTTAGAATGCTCAAAAATACTGGCATAAAGAATATGACACAAAATATGGCACATAATTTTAACCAGGTTTGCACTTTGAGCATTTGTGACTTAATATTCATAGTATGCTAGTTTTCAATGAGTCCTGCTGGTCCCTTTGTTTCAGCTGGGAAAACAATTTGGTTGATTTTATATGGAATGAAACCCCTTGCTCTGTCTCCATGTGTTCTTTTAGGTTTCATATAGAAATGACTATAAAATATACATTGGCTTTGTTTTGGAAGGAAGAGAAAAAAACAAAGAGTGGCACCTACACCACAAACATCTGAACTGCTTTACAATTTAGCATCTGAACCAAGATACCAACAAAAAAGTGCACCTGCAATCTTCCTGGATGGCACAGAAAGTAGCTTTAAAAATACCCTAACTTATTTCCCAGCAGCTTGTATAGCCTTGAGCTTCTGAATAGCAGGTCTTTTGTTTTGGTATGGTAGAGCAGGTAATAACAGGACAGGTCTCTGTGTATATGAGCATGGAAGGGGGCTGGTGTGAGTATCCAAATATAAAGGGTACTGCCTATGAAGTGACTCTTGCAGATATCATGCTGAAAACCAACACTGGAACACATAAGCAGAACCACATAACTGTGTGGGTGAGGACAGTCATATCTGATGAGCCACTACATGATACTCATTTAAAAAACAGAAAACACACTCACACACTTTACTGGGATACGCCAGATGGTAAAAAGCCCATCCATATTATACCTATCTTAGCTCAAATCTAAACTATAAATAAAAGTGGAATGTAATGATTTGCAAATATATTATTCACAGTAGAATAAAGAAAACACATGTGACATTGAAAACAATGTAGCATTTTAAGAAAAACATTAGCTCAGGTTGACTTTCATGGCATCAACAAAAAATAGGCAACAAAAAAGGAAAAAAATAAAAACATTTTTCAGAAGTAAAGGTTGGCAGAAGTTCACTGATCTGCAGAAAAAAAGAAAAAACAACAAGAAAACTGAATCGACAAACTGTGGGGAAAAAAAGAAAGAATCAGAATTATGTTCCACCTTCTCCTCCACTTGTTAAAAGGGAGTTTTTCCCACTGTCACCAAAGCGCTTGCTTGTAAGAGGTAATTTGATTGTTGGGGGTTTCTGTGTTTTCTGTATTTTTGTAGGGTGTTTACCTTACAATGTAAAGCAATAAAGAGCTTTACAATATAAAGAGCCTTGGGGCAACTGTTGTTGTGATTTTGCGCTATATAAATAAAATTGAATTTAATTTTTTTCTCATTAATCATGACTTTTTGCTTTTAGATTGTTCTACCTTATACTTTGTCTAAGGAGCTTGGAAAGAAAAAAGCATCTGGAGTTCTTTAAGTTGCTTGAACTTAAAGCAACTTGAAAACAGCTAAAAGAAGTCCAGATTCTTTTTTCTTTCCAAGCTCCTTAGACTACAATGACCTGGATGACTGAGAACCTTCACAGACATACCTTATACTTTGCGGTTTCATTTTCATAAGAAAATCCCTCAATTCCCTCAATTTAAGACCAGGTCTAAAAATATGCTAGCAACCTGTTATGCTAATGTTTCTGAGCTCGTCTTTAGTGATGTTCTTGGAATCCTCTGGTCTTATCGAATTATATAACAGTATCAGATCGTACTATAGGACCTAGGGCTGGGCGATATGGCCTAAAATTCATATCGCGATATAATTTGAAGCATGTGCGGTAACGATATATATCGCGATATATTCTTTTCTTCTGTATAACGTATTTTCCACACTATAAGACACACTTAAAATCCTTTAATTTTCTCAAAAATCGAGAGTGTGCCTTATGTATGAATTCTGGTTGTGCTTACTGACCTTGAATCGATTTTGGCGTGCAGAAATCTGTTAAAAAATGTTTTAGTACAACTTTGGTAAGCCGCACTGCTTGATGGATTGTCAGAGCATTACGGCTGCCGTAGTGAGGAGCTTCGCAGAGTAATCTGGGTCCAAAACTCCGTCCATTTCAGGTCCCAAAGTCAAACGAACACTAAGAGGTAAAAACGGTCTAAATTATTTCATCTTTAACAAAATCATCAGCGTTGCTGCTTTATCAGGTGTAACAATTAAGTTTAACATCCATGCATCCATGAAAACAGAATTTATTAAATTTAACGGAGTTAGAAGTTAACAGGAAGTTAGCTCGCTAGTTTACACCTAAACATGACATACCATGTTCTGACTGAGAGATTTTTTCAAACTAATTAAAACGTACAGCTCTGCTACCACTTCCAACATAAATGAAGACAGGAAACTAAACAGCAGTGGCGTTTGTAGGGTTACCAAAGTTGGGACAAATGCAATCGTATAGCAGGATGCTATACACGGGGCAAACTTCAGTCAGGAGAACAACTAAGATTATTCATCCACAATACGAGGTTAGTTATTAATATACTGCAACAACATGGGAATAGAACAGCTGCGAGAGAATTCAACATTAATGAATCAATGTTACGGAAGTGGAGGAAGCGCAGTTTTTGGCTTTCCCCATATTTCAAAAGTGCTTCATCTCTTTGCTATGACTGTCGCCCGGCATAATTTGCAGATGATAATGGTTGTAGCCGCTGCAATGCTTTTGACCAAAACAGGCGCAGCTTGATGACATCATCAACATGCGCTATCGTGATAGAGCGGTATAGTCAAAATCTCTATCGTTGGCCAAATTTATATCGTTTCTATCGTATATCGTTTATATCGCCCACCCCTAATAGGACCTTCCACTTCTCTCCCCATTGGTTCTCCTCTTTTAAGCCACAGCCATCAGTGACTGTGTCTCCTTACTCCTTTAACACCTAATAAGCCAAAGGCTTTAGATAGAAGTTGATCAGCAAAACACTTTATTCAACCTCTAAAAGGAAACCCCTTGCTCTGTCTCCAGGTTGTTGTCAACCAATGACTTCAGATTTATGTGTGACAAAACAGTTTTCTAGAAGTACTGCCTCATATTTCCAGTTTGAAAATAATAAATAAAAATATTTTTACACCCCTTTTTATTAGTGGTTTGTTCATTCAGTCAAGTGTAGTAGTGTAGTGTTCCCACACAGTACTAATCCCTAGACTTGTAGTCAAGACCGCCTAATCCGAGACCAAGACAAGACCAAGACCAGAGGGTATCGAGACCGAGACGAGACCAAGACCGAGACCAAGTCGAGACGAGACGAGACCAAGACCAAGACCGAGACAAAAAAAGTATTTAAACTGCAGCCAGATGCTGCTTCGTTTACAGGTGTTATGTGTTTTTGCTTTTGCACAGCCCTCCTCACCGCTGTCTACTGTCTCACTCACTTACTGAGAGGACAGACACACGCTGCACTTGACTGTCGCGTCTCTCACCCTCTCTGTTTTTCACATAATAATATTATCCTATATCCTTGCATGTGATTGGCCACAATATGGAGGGATTGGAGCATAGCTGAGCCACTGTGTGAGAGCTGAGCAGCGAAAGGAAATTAAGTGAGGGTAGAAATGACTGAAAGATTATTAGGCTCTGTTTTGAGTTTGTTCAAAAAAGAATGACTTCATGTAGGAAAAATAAATATATATGTCACATATGCAGGACACCTTAAACTATTTTTTTAATTAAGCAGCAAGGCAGAACAAATTAAGCAGCAAGGGCTGTATCAAGACACAGGGACTAAACCCTGTGTCTTGATACAGCCAGACCCAGAACTGATCCGGAATTAAAACAGGACTACAACAGTTCAAAATCAGGACTACTTAGGACTTAACCAAAAAAGAACCAGAATCAAAACTAGATGATAGTAGCACTAAAACTCATCATAGATCTGCACTACACTTATTTTTTAATTCTACCAAAGTACACTATTTAGATTCAGAAAAGTTTATATAATTATTTAGCCTTGTTGTGCAAACAAGCCTGCATAACTTAATAAATATAGAATTTGAAAAGTAACAAATGGTATCTAAAAAGTTACACTAGGTACTAGAGAACATGTTCTGATGAGTTTTCGCAAACAACCATTTGACTAACATGTGTGTCTCGCCTGCTCTTGTTCCATCTCTGTTCTGTCCTCATTCTCCTCTCTCTCTCCCTCTCTGCTCCTCTCTCTCCCTCTTTGTGCTGACAATCAAGCCAAACACCAACATCATCAAATATACAGTGGAAACCAGATATTTACATACTCTTCAGATAAAAACACAAACACTTTTTCAACTGTAACATCAAATCACACTAAATGTTTATTTTTTTAGATTGATAAATATAAAAACATATTTGTTAACTTTAAGAGTAAAGAGAGAAATTGTCTGTATTTCTTAATTGCAAATGGACCCAAAATGTATTCAAAATTGAGCCACGCTTATGGAGGTCCACAATTCTTTTCCTGGTGTTTTGGTTGATATCTCTTGATTTTCCCATGTCAAAGAAACAGGCTCTGTGTGTTGGGGGGCCTTATATGCATCCACAGGTGTGCAACCAATTTACTCACATGGACTCTACTAACCTATCAGAAGCTTCTTAAGATCAGAATGGAATCATCTGGCGTTTTCTTATTAATTAACAATAAACTTAGTGTATATGTACTCCTAAATTTGATGAAAGTGATTAAAATAGACAGCTCTGTCTCTCTTTATTCTGACATTTAACTAATTCAAAGATATTTCAACATTTATTTATCTAAAACAAAACAAGTTTACTCTAAATTCATGTTTAACAGTAAAAAAAAAAAAAGTTATGTTTTCTCCCTAAAGTGTATGTTGATATCTGGTTTCAACTGTGAATATACTGCTGTATATTGAAATTCCTCTTGTTTTACATAGAAATATACTGAACAACATACAAAGCATAATATATAAAATAACATCTACCTGAGTTTTTTCTTTGAAAGAAGCTCCTTATGTCCATTGTTGTGTTCATCAGTAAACAACTGAAACCGATTTAGAGAGTTTGTTTAGCCGTGGAGGGTAACAACTGAAAATATGAATTGTAAGCTAAGACTCTCTAAAAAATCAGCATTGTTGTTTGGCTTTTTATTTATCCATTTGTTGATTCACTCGAAGAGCAAGTAACGCAACCAAGTGATCAGTTTGATATCAATCTTTTGTGATACACCATCATATTTACATTATTTGTACAGTACGAATGATTTGCTTTGGTACCTGGTCAAACTTAAGCTCTCCTCTGTCTGCAGTAAACTCACAGGCAGCAGCTTCTCATATGTGTGTATATATATATAAAAAAAAACACCCAGCACGCCCCTGCGGGCGGTTTATCCATCAAGCTCGGGTCCTCTACCAGAGGCCTGGGAGCTTGAGGGTCCTGCGCAGTATCTTAGCTGTTCCCAGGACTGCGCTCTTCTGGACAGAGATCTCTGATGTTATTCCCAGGATCTGCTGGAGCCACTCGCCTAGCTTGGGAGTCACCGCACCTAGTGCTCCGATTACCACGGGGACCACCGTTACCTTCACCCTCCACATCCTCTCGAGCTCTTCTCTGAGCCCTTAGTATTTATCCAGCTTCTCGTGTTCCTTCTTCCTGATATTGCTGTCATTCGGAACCGCTACATCGATCACTACGGCCTTCTTCTTCTGTTTGTCTACCACCACTATGTCCGGTTGGTTAGCCACCACCATTTTGTCCGTCTGTATCTGGAAGTCCCACAGGATCTTAGCTCGGTCATTCTCCACCACCCTTGGGGGCATTTCCCATTTTGACCTCGGGACTTCCAGGTTATACTCGGCACAGATGTTCCTGTACACTATGCCGGCCACTTGGTTATGGCGTTCCATGTATGCCTTGCCTGCTAGCATCTTGCACCCTGCTGTTATGTGCTGGATTGTCTCTGGGGCATCTTTACAAAGCCTGCACCTGGGGTCTTGCCTGGTGTGATAGACCCCAGCCTCTATGGATCTTGTACTCAGAGCTTGTTCTTGTGCTGCCATGATTAGTGCCTCTGTGCTATCTTTCAGTCCAGCTTTGTCCAGCCACTGGTAGGATTTCTGGATATCAGCCACCTCCTCTATCTGCCGGTGGTACATACCATGCAGGGGCCTGTCCTTCCATGATGGTTCCTCGTCTCCCTCCTCTTTCTTGGGTTTCTGCTGCCTGAGGTATTCACTGAGCACGCTGTCAGTTGGGGCCATCTTCGTGATGTATTCTTGGATGTTCGTTGTCTCATCCTGGACTGTGGTGCTGACACTCACCAGTCCCCGGCCCCCTTCCTTCCGCTTAGCGTACAGCCTCAGGGTGCTGGACTTGGGGTGAAACCCTCCATGCATGGTAAGGAGCTTTCTTGTCTTTATGTCAGTGCTTCTATCTCCTCCTTTGGCCAGCCTATTACCCCAGCAGGGCACCTGATCACGGGCAGGGCGTACGTGTTGATGGCCCGGATCTTGTTCTTACCGTTCAACTGACTCCTCAGGACTTGCCTGACCCTCTGCAGGTACTTGGTGGTTGCAGCTTTTCTAGCGGCCTCTTCATGGTTCCCATTCGCCTGCGGGATCCCCAGGTACTTGTAACTGTCCTCTATGTCTGCAATGTTGCCTTCAGGTAGTTCAATCCCCTCAGTTCTGACTACCTTCTCTCTCTTTGTTACTATCCGACTACACTTCTCCAGCCCGAACGACATTCCAATGTCATTGCTGTATAGCCTGGTAGTGTGGAATCAATGTCTCGTTCACTCTTGGCATACAGCTTCATGTCATCCATGTACAGGAGGTGGCTGACAACTGCTCCATTCCGTAGTCGGTATCCGTAGCCAGTCTTGTTAATGATCTCACAGATCTCAGGCCTATGCAGAACAGCAGCGGGGACAGAGCATCTCCTTGGTAGATCCCGCACTTGATGGTGACTTGTGCTATGGGCTTGGAGTTGGCCTCTAGTGTTGTATGCCACATCCCCATTGAGTTCCTGATGAAGGCTCTTAGGGTCCCATTGATCTTGTACAATTCTAGGCATTCCAGTATCCAGCTGTGGGGCATTGAGTCATAGGCCTTCTTGTAATCAATCCAGGCAGTGCACAGGTTGGTCAGTCTGGTCTTGCAGTCTCGGCTGACTGTTCTGTCTACCAGTAGCTGGTGTTTTGCGCCTCTGGTATTCTTGCCAATTCCTTTCTGTGTCCCACTCATGTATTGACCCATGTGCCTGTTCATCTTAGCCGATATGATGCCTGACAGGAGCTTCCATCTAGTACTGAGGCAGGTTATTGGTCGGTATTTGGAAGGGACTGGTCCCTTCTTGGGGTCCTTGGGGATCAGGACCGTCCGACCTTCGGTTAGACATTCCAGGTGTCCCTCGTTAACTACCAGCTGGTTCATTTGTGCTGCCAGACGCTCGTGGAGTGCAGTCAGCTTCTTTAGCCAGTAGGCGTTAACCATGTCGGGCCCTGGTGCTGTCCAACTCTTCATACTGGAGACCCTTTCTTGGATATCTGCCACTGTGATGGTTACTGGACCCGTTCAGGGAGGTCGCTATGGTCTGCCCTCAGATCCACTAGCCACTGAGCATTGCCGTTATGGCTTGCGTCCTTCTCCCATATGCTCTTCCAGTATTGCTCCGTCTCCATAATAAGTGTTCTCTTATTATTGTTCCCTTGCCACTGAGAGTACACCTTTGCTGGTTCTGTGGAGAACAGCTGGTTTATTCTCCTGCCTTCTATCTCTCTGGTGTACCTCCTCAAGCGGCTGGCCAAGGCTGTGAGTCTTTGCTTGGCAGTTTCCAAGGCCTCAGGTATGGACAGCTTGCTGTATTTCTTATGCACCTTCTAGGCTAACCTCCCTCCGTGCTACTTTGACCTTGCCCTCTAGCCTCCTTCTCCATGGAGGGTACTGCCCCTTGTGGCTGTTCAACTTGTAGCCAAGCATCTCACTGATCACTGCTGCCGTATTGTAGATCAGCTTGTTAGTGTAGGTATTGTCCGTAGTGCTGCATTAACATCCTCTAGCAGACCTTCTGAGGGTACTTCACGTAATCTTGGTAACCGGCTTCGGGGGATCCAGGTTTCAAGCTTGGCCATGATCCTATATTTCAGGTCAGTTCCTCTCGCACTCAACAATCCTTCTCCTGTCGCACTTGGGGCTATGTACCCAATCTCGGGTGGGGTGATGATATCTCCCCCATGACCTGGCGTCCTGACTCCTCCTTGCCGTAGCATTTATGTTGTACCTCGTCAATCTCTAGCTGTGAAAGCAGTCCCTTCTTTCGAATGTTGGAACACTGAGCTACTAGTTGTTTCGTCGTCATTGTGGATGTTGGGTATCGAAGAATCCGTAGGTCCCTCATCCTATTCATGTAGCCCCTTCCGCCGGGGTTACTTGCGTAGTAGCATTCCAACAACGCCCTGTTTTCGTCTCTTGCCCACCGATGCCTTCTTGTTCCAGTAGCCCACTTCTCGTCAGGGTGCCCTGGTTCCTCAACACCTGACGCGGATGTTGATCCGGGCGACATTCGAGCCGGCATGCCTTCATATTTATCTGTCTGTCACCTTATAGTCCGACAAATACGATAATAACGACAGCCCGCTTGCATGTTGTGGTGTTGCATGCAGTGGTCAAGAGCTTTAAATGATTAATAAATAATTCAAAAGTCCAAAACCTGTAACCATGACATTTATATAGTGTCAAGCCTACATGTAACTGTTTTTTGATTTTCACCTTTCACCCTTTTTTCTCTGAACCTATTGTTGCCATGGCTTGAAGTTTCCTGCCAATATCTCCTATCATGGTTGCTTCTATAATTTGGACCATATCATTGCCAGACTCAAGTTGACTTTGGGTGACTCCAGGCCTCCTTCTCAACAGAGTGAACACCTGTGTGTTGTGTTGTTTGGGGGTCCACCTTACAGAAGACACAGACTCTGTTGTAAGCCTGATTTGCGCCTAATGCCATCGTTCCAAGGTGTCACTGACTCTCCAGTAGTCACTGCATTCTTTTCAGTTGTTACCAGATTTTTCCTTGTCAGTGATGTTTTTAGTGTGAGTCATGCATATCTTTATCTTTCTCTAATAGTTACATCTTCAGACTGAGTTGTACACGTTTGGGCCAATGGGCCATTGGCTATGTGACCACTGATGGAAACATACTGCAGACCATTCCCAACAACAAACCGCTGTTCCAGGCTTTAATCGATGGCTACAAGGAGGGCTTGTATGTAACCTGTCACACATCTCTTTTTCTAACTCACTCTCTGCAGGTATGTGATGAGCTTGTCGCTTTCTACAAACAGAAAGTCACAAATTGTATCTTCAGTGGTCACATCTGATTCACTTTAAATGTTTAGCAGCAAACCAGAGATCAGTGAATGAAAAGCTCTTTTATGAAAGCTATATCCTGGATCAAGAAAGGGTTTTTGACCCAGAAGTGTTTATCTGATGTTGTCTGTTTCAATAAACCTGATAATATTAAAAGCCTTCAAAAAAGTTAGACATATATATTTAATTCAAGCGGTGGAAAAAACAGGTTATATTACTAATACAAACAGTACTACTAATCCATTTTTTCACTTTACTCATTACATAATTATACCCACTGTTTTTAACTAGACAGAATTCATGATTATTGAATTGTGCACAAGTTAAACTCTTATAAATATAACATATAATGAAATGCTGTTCTTTGTTGTTTGGTTGTTTGCTTTAAATTCACAGCTACTTATTCCCAGATGGTCGCAGTTACAATCCTGACCTCACTGGTTTATGTGAGCCGACACCTCACGATCACATCAAAGTCACACAAGTGGGTTTGTCTGTGTGGTTATGTGTGTGTGTAAGCATTTCTATGTTACTGAAAAAAAACATGTATACGTGGAGAAATTTATAATACTCTACAAATTTCCCACTTGTAATGGCACATAAATAATTGTGACATTTCGGTGAGTAGTATGATTCGCCAGGTAGACTTTGTGTTTCACAGCATTCAGTAAATCGACATGACTCACAGCCTCTCCAAACTATTAAATGTTGAAAATCACTGTTTAAAAGTGTGGTATTAAATGAGGTAATACAAATCAATGGCTTTTTATACTCACTTCAAATTTATTACACAACTGAATTTTCCATATAGTGTGACAAAAACTTTAAGTTTTCTAGAAGTGACACCACATTTTTTCAATTTCAAAATAGTACATAAAGTTATTTTTACACCACTTTTTACTAGTGGTTTGTGTATTCATTCATGTGTAATGGTGTAGTGTTCCCTGTCCTTTGACATTTTAATTTTCTGAGAAAATTATTCCAAACGAGATCAGTTAGGGAATACTGGGAAACTTCAAAGGTGAATGACAGTTGCCCAGCACGCAGTCTGCTTATTATTTATTTGTTTTTTCCTGCACCAGCAAGAGTATTATCTGACAAGGCCACTTTAAGAAAGTTATCCAGTTCTACATCACCATCCAATGAGATCCTCTTTTTCAAATATTTACATCACTGCACAATTTCATGGAATTTGGCTTGGTAGTTTTTGCTTGCATCATTGAAAACATCACTGAAAACATAGCTCCACCAAGGCTTCCGCTACAAAAGCGATTTTCTTCTTGGTAGATTATTAAATGGTCACAATGGAAGTAATTTGGGAAAATTTCTCTAGAAAATGCTTAAAACCATTTTGGTTTATGCTACATGCTGACTCGTGTGGAAATTCTGATTGTTCTGTGGTTTCAAAACTGTACAGATAAATTGTAGGTTTTTAGTAGCTAGCAGTTCTTACACAGCTATACCTGTTCTTGTACTTATTTTGTTTAGTAATGGTGACAAATCAGACTTGGTTTTTGAGGGGGAAGCCTTTAAAATTAAACCAATAAAAATAGTCTGTTTCTGTGAATTTGGTGCAGCACCATTCACTATGAGAAAACATGTTTTTTTCTTTTTCTAACTTATTCAGTTAGATCCCCAAATAAAATTTGGGACTTTAAAGATAAAAGGTTATGGAATAGCTCTGAACGAGTGAGAGAAGAAAAACACATTGTACAAGACGAGATGGGAAACGTGTGTTGTACGCATGGTGCATGTTTATATGTTTCTCATGACTTTTATATGCCATTTGATGACTAACAGCAGTATTTTCTGCATGAACAGGAGCAGTATGAGCTGTACTGTGAAATGGGCTCTACCTTTCAGCTTTGTAAGATCTGTGCTGAGAATGACAAAGACATCAAGATTGAACCATGCGGTCACCTCATGTGTACTTCCTGTTTTACTGCCTGGCAGGTACCGTAACAAATCTTATCACAGAAGTCCATTTCAAAGTTATTAAATATTGGTGGTATTGCATGTGTATATGCATTTGTTCATTGTCACACTGAGAAATGTTTTGTCCAGTTGGGTAGTATAATGTTTTCTTTGTGATAAATATTGCATTAATGAGCCTGCATAGAAGTTTGAAAAGACTTCTGAAAAATACAGTCAAAGCAGCTTTCTTCAGCAGTCAGTCCAACAAACCCCCCCTCTCTTCCTTACTCCTTCCCTGTACACATGAATGTGTCCAAATTGAATTTCCACATATCAGCAGAAGTGAAAACTGAGACTATATGCACACAATATATTCCAGTTTTTCTGCTTGTGGTTCTCCTTGTGGTTTTCTGCTTCCTGTTGTCTTTGTATGTAGTGTCTCTCACAGCAACCTGTCCTACACTAGTGTATTTATTGTGCCTCTTGTTTATGCACTGAAAGCTGTATGAGCAGTGTCTGTAAATGTTACTCTCATATGAGTCATTAGCATGTCCTGTTCTCCCTTTTTTCATACGTATCTCTTCGCTGACCATGGTGTTGTAGTCATGTCTCTTCAGACTTGCTAGAGTTCTGCACTGACCCTGATGTTATTAATCTCTGGGCAGTACAACAGTCTACACATTTTACTCTGAAGGGCTTAAAACAAGACCAAAAATGTGGCAAACATTCACAGGACCTTTAAGTGTTTTTTGCAACACAACAAACACATTATGGCTTGTACAAATGCACCTAACAGCCACGCTTACAGCCTTGAAGAGTCGGACAATAACTTCTTTAAAATGCACTGCTGAAAAGTTAATACAAAATGAGTCTATGGTTTCCCATTTTCATTATAACTCTAGCATGCTTTAGGCTATTCATATAAAATACCAAACACTGGCAGATCTATAGAGTGTGTGTTTAAACCTATTATCTTCCTTCCCATTTAATGTACTGTATATATACAGTATGTACAGTGGTCCCTCGTTTACCGCGGTAGTTACGTTCTAAAAATAACCCACAATAGGTGAAATCCGCGAAGTAGCTAACTTTTTTTTTTTACAATTATTATAGATGTTTTATAGCAGTAAAACCCCTCACTACACACTTTATACACTTTTCTCCAACAGGCTCGAACATTTCCACACTTTTCTCTATGGAAGTTCAAAACTTCGCAGAAAAATAAGACCAGTATTATAGAATAAAACCAAAGGCACCCATTGTTGCCTTTGGTGCAAAACGTTTCATCGACATTTTTGTCAGGGCTCTGTGTGCGGGCAGGCGGAGAGGAGGATCCAAATGCAGGACTCAGACACTGAACTGTAACTCAAACCTCAGCTTTATTGCTGGCATAAAACAAAAGATGAAACTGAGCGATGGTACTGAACATAAACTGACACGAAAACACACAGGCATGATCTGATGGTACGACGCGACACCGAGCATGGGAAAACACAGGGCTTAAATACACAGGGTAGTAATGAGGGAATGGGCAACAGGAGGGAGACACAGCTGGGAGAGATCAGGGCTAACGAGACAGGGGGAACAAAGCTGCACACACTAACCTAAGACAAAGACTTTCACAATAAAACAGGAAACATGAAACACTACTCAAAGACACGGACTCGACACAGAGGGGCGGACAGAAAATAATACATGAAACTCAAACAATAAACATCATCATCACAACAAGAGAATGAGAAAACAATCCAAAACACCAAGATAACTGAAACACAAAGTACCAGAGAAAGATAAAGAATAATCCATGATGCAAAAGTAAACCAAAACATAATAACTCAAATTACTGTGTCCAACGGATCCAGAACCGTGACAATTTTTGTGTTTGTTGGAGAAAACTTACAAACATACAGTGCAGCACTTCAGAGTCACACTGCTAGCGATTGAAGATTTATGTAAAATTGAGCTGAAGCTGAACGCATTCTGTACTTAACAGGAGATTGATTGACAATGGTCCACAGCTGATCAGGACGCAGAACACAATGCTCTGTCTAGGGGAGGGGGGGGAAGCATGCAAAGCTGCACAAAACAAATCGGCGAAAGGTGAACTGCGGACCACTGCATACAGTATATTAAAGTTATATTTAAAAATTATCTTTAAAATGGAAAATGATGAAATTTTTTATTCATTATTTATAATTAATTATCCCATAACATATTTCCTAAACAAAATAACAACTTACATTATCCCCAACAGCATCCTGTGGGAATTACCTTGGGACTATGGGATTGTTCCTAGCATAACCATAGCAAAAGCTTGGTTCACATTGCCGGTAGTAAGTGAGCCCATTTCCCGGTGAGAGTTGGACTCCACCAGGCCCACCCTCCTTCAAGACTATGTTCATAACTTTTATGGACAAAATTTCTAGGTGCAGATGTGTACTTTGGTGGCCTCTGCATCACGTTTCTGCTATTCCCAGATGTGGTTCTTCTGGCTTTATCAGGCAGTGACCTCCAGCTTGTACTTGGGAGGTCTGCAGCCAAGTATGGAGTAGCTGGAGAGAAAGATTTCCCAATCTTCATTTAAAAAACTTGGGACTGCAGGTACAGCAGGAGTTACAGTAAGGAGTTACTTCTGGTCTTCAAAACCAGGTTTGAAAAATAGGCAGCTCTCGCAATTCTAAAAAGAAGATGAACAGCAAATACTGTCATTTAATCATTGATGAATGAAAAGGGAGCTACTGTTTTTACAAGACCGACTTTATCTAAAATAGAAAGACAATGATTATTAAAAAGATCTGAGAGATCCACGCCATTATAAGAGGGTAAAGATAAATGAAAAGCTTAAAAAAAATTTTTAACACTTTATTTGTAGTTTTACAATTATCATACATAGCATTCTTATTATTCTACAGATAACCACAAAACAACAATCCCCACAGATCATAAAGACAGATAATGCCAAGACAGGAAAAGGGAAACAAACAAACAAAAAAAAAAACCCTCACACACACACACAGACAAAAAACAAAACAAAAAAAGGGCGGTGCACCTCTCAATTGTTTTTACAGGACTGTTCTAGGGCAGACAAAAACATTCAAGGTTCCAGTTCCAGACCAGGTAGATTGTTGACGTATGTTAACAGAGGGTCGCCATGTTGTGTGGAATTTGCCGATGGATCCGTTGAGAGTACATCTGATTTTTCCAGTTTCACATTTTGCATAACATCCCTTATCCAGTGGTTGTGTGATGGACTGTGGTTGTGTGATGAGTAGACTTCCATTTAAATAAAATCAGGCGTCTCGCTAATAATGACAAAAAGGCAATGACCCTCTGTAAATGGGCAGGGGGAACAGAAGTCGCGATACCAGAGAAACAACCAAAAATTGCCACAAAGGGGGAAGGCGAGATGTTATAGGCATAGGCTTTAGAGATGACTTTAAAAAATGATGACCAGAAAGGAGCAATTTTCGGACAAGACCAAAACATATGAAGGGAAGTAGCTGGAGTCTGTTTGCATCTATCACACGATGGGTCTATGTTCGGAAATATTTTTGCTAGTTTAGCTGTGTAACACTTTAAATTGTATTAGGGAGTGTCTTGAACATATAGAAGACAAATGGACCCTGGTAAGAGCCATATCCCACTCTTCGTCAGACAGCTGGGTACCCAAATCATTCTCCCACTGTTCTCGAATGCATGAAATAGACAGGTTACAACTGTCCATGATATGTGAGTAAATAAATGATATTGTGCCTTTTTTCATCTCATTGACCCTTAGTATAGAATCCAAACAGGAAGGAGGGGGGAGAGTAGGAAAATTAGCAACCTTTTTACGTATAAAATCTCTGATTTGCAAGTATCGCAAAAAATGGTTATTAGTCAGACCACATTTCCTAGATAGTTGTTCAAAGCTAGCAAACGTATCATTAATATACAAATCCTCAATACTCTGAATGCCCCTGTCGTGCCAAATTTTGAAGCCATTGTCCATTAGGGATGCTTGAAAAAGATGGTTATGTATTATTGGAGAGTGAATGGAAATACTCTGAATACCCAGATGTTTTTTTTTAACTGATTTACAATGCTTATCGATTGAGTAACAATTATGTTATCTTTAACATTATTAACTAGAGGTGGTAGGGGTGCACAGAGTAAAGCTGGGAGTGAATGCGGCCTGCTTGTGACTCTTTCAATCTGTAGCCACGCAGGGATCTGATCATTCTAGTCCTTTAGCCATAGAGAGATGGTATTGAGATTCGCCGCCCAATAGTATGTGCACAGATTTGGCAGTAACAGCCCACCTATATTTTTTGGTCTTTCCATAAATTATTTTCTTATACGAGGCGTTTTATTATTCCATATAAATGAAGAAACCATTCGATTAAATGACATGAAAAAAGACTGTGGTATATAAACAGGTAACGCCTAGAGCAGGGCGATATGACCAAAAATATTTATCACGATATAGATTTGAAAATTTGCGATAACGATATAACTGACAATAATTGACACTAGACAAAATACTTTACAACTCCACAATTTTATTAGTGCACAAAAAGACATCAATGTATTTTCACTTAAACAAGCAGCTGTTTTTTGCATTAAAGTTATATAAAAATGTAACAGTACAAATGCAAATTCCTTGCTGACAGTTTAACCAAAAGGCATTTCCAGTGGAAATTGGCCGACATATCCTCAGCATAATCAAGTGTAATATCCACAAAACTTAAAAAGAGCTTATACACACGCAATACGGTAATATTATGTTGAAGCACCGTACGTATCACTCCGCGAGGCTCCTGCCTACGATAGCCGTAATGCTCCGACAAGTGGTGCGGGTTCGTAGCTTAGCAAAGTTGTACTAAAACATTTGACAGATTCGTTTCGAGGTCAGTAAACACAACCAGAATTCAAACATAAGGCACACGGGATTATAAGGGGCACTGTCGATTTTCAGAAAAATCAAATGATTGATTTTAAGTGTGCCGTATTTTCCAAAAAACACGGTAATAATGACAGTCCTCTAGCATGCTCTACCAAAAGTAGTGCTTTGTTGTGTATCTGACGGACGAAAGCTAAACCAGTTCCACATCACTGAATTTGCAGCATTTTTACAAACCAATTCTGGTTCATCCGTTTTATTCAACGATCTGCTTTCGCCCTTGTCATTCTCCGTCGCCGCCGTGCCTTTTTCGCCATGTGCGTATGAAAACAAAGGCACTGCGCATGCACGTTTTACCCATATTCTATCGCGATATTTCATTTTCTTGTCATTGCCCAACATCATACCGGTATTACCGTGGACGGTATGATATGGCTCAGCCCTAGGAACACCTGAAATAAATACATAAATTTTGGCACAATATTCATCTTTACAGAATTAGCGCTCCCAATGAGAGATAATGGTAAAATAGATCATCTTTTAACATCTTGTTTGCACTGTTCCAATAGAGGAGTGAGGTTACTTTTAAACAAACTGTCATAGGATTTGGTGACTTCTACACCCAGATATGTAAAGGACTCGGTAGACAACTTTAATAGCAGATTGGGGTATTCTCCTGCATTATTACTAATGGGGAAGTATTCACTTTTAGCTAAATTTAGTTTGTATCCAGATATGCTTCCAAATTCTTGTAAGACTGAGGATTTCAGGGGTAGATGTGATTGGATTTGTTACATATAACAACAAATTGTCCACATACAGTGAGACAGTGTGAGTTATGCCACCACACGAGATACCTTGTGTTCTGCCCTCCCTGTACATTGATGCCCAGTTTGGCAGATAAATAAACAGTTCTTCAAAAGGAAAGGCAAAGGCTTCCAGTACTCATTGCAGGGTTTATTTGTCTCCCTGATGAAGGCACTGTAAAACTACAAACATAAGAAAAAACATATTGAAACATACATTTGGAGCATAATATATTTCTCACATTACAAGGTACAGACTGAAGACTTAACAACTTAAATTGCAGCTGGTATAACCAAGAAAAATAAATGAAAACATGTTAACTCCAAATCCCACTAGCTTGATGCTAACACATAATGGAATTTCCTATTGACATGCTAACACAATTAGCATCGGCAGTGCAGCTAACATGCCAGCTTCAAATATGAGAGTCAATAAACCATTTTACATCACATGCTTAACATGAACACAGAATATAATCGTACTTACAAGCATATATTTCTCATGCTCCAGTACAGCCAACTTCCGAGCTAATATTTCGTGTGCTGGTATCAACTTAGCCAGACTCCATTAACTTTTCCTATATTTACTAGTGATGTGTCGGTCGTGAATGAAATGGCTCTTAGAGCCCGATCTTTGAGGTGAACGACTCGAGCCGGCTCCTTATTGCGAGCCGTGGGGTTTTTTCTCTTTCTCGCTCTATCGCACTATTTTCCCGCTTCACTCCGCATGCGAGCCTTGTGCTTTGCGCTGGGCAGAGGGGGGAGAGGCGGTAGTTACAGGAACAGAGCGGGAGGGGAAAAGAGAGAAAGAGAGCCAGGGATTAGAAAGGTATAGTAATCATCAACAACTATTTTCAGTTGCAGATGATAAAGGATTCAGAAAGTTTATTCATGCAGGTCCATATGACAGAGAATGTGCATGTTGTTTTTGTTTTCTTATTTTAATTTATACTTAATTGTGTTGTGGTTTGCAGTGTTTTGTGTTGTTTCATTTTAAATTTATTTAAAAGGAAAAAGCTGAAAATTTAAATAGTTAAAAGTTGAACTGTGACTAGTTGGTTTTTGTATTATATGATTTATTTATTACATTTTATGTGGAGTGAATAAATAAAAGTATATTTACGATGGCCCCTAGAGACAAAGCACGTACAAACTTCAAAACACGTACAAACTCTGAAGCACGTAGAAACCCTGAAGCATGTAAAAACTCCAAAACGCGTAAAAACTCCAAAACACGTACAAAACACAACAGAAGTGCTCCAGAATGCTAGGCGCAGTGTTTAGCTTTTGTTACCTAGTGGCTACACAGCCAGCAAGTACCAACGACCTGATTTGCTGTGTGGTAGTAACAGGTAAATGAACTTTTTTTTTTTTAATTATTTGAATATATATGAGTGCTTGTGTATAAATACACAAACAATACACATATGCTTTCAATTGTGTAATTTAACTGATCTAGGTAGCTCTGTTTTGGAAGTTCAGTTAACTCTAGGAATGTGTTTTGGAGTTTGTACGTGCTTTTTGGAGTTTGTACGTGCTTTGTCTCCAGGGTCCACCACATATATTTATATATAAACATATATAAATAAAACCACTTTTTTTTTTACATTAGTAATTCCTCCCACCGTCCAAAGACATGCAGCTTGTGGGGATAGGTTAATTGGATAATCCAAATTGTCACTAGGTGTGAATGTGCGAATGAATGTGAGTGCGAATGGTTGTCTGTCCCTGTGTGTTGGCCCTGCGACAGACTGGCGACATGTCCAGGGTGTACCCCGCCCCTCGCCCTATGACAGCTGGGATAGGCTCCAGCGACCCCCGCGACCCTGAAAAAGGATAAGCGGAAGCGAATGGATGGATGGATAGTAATTCCTTTTGTGCATAATTTTATATTATTGTTAATAATAATGTAATTAAAGCAACAAAACAACCTGAAGAGCCGGTTCGGAGCCGAAAGAGCCGGCTCTTTTTAGTGAGCCGAGCCGAAAGAGCCGGTTCTCTAAAAAGAGCCAGAAATCCCATCACTAATATTTACTAGAGAAACTTGAGTACACAAACCCGCTTCCTCCCCCTAGTGGGGTGGTGGAGCTACTGCACCCCAGCAGTGGCAGCACACCTTGTATGCTATTATTGCTTCTAGGAGCTATTGAAAGTGCCTGTATAGCTAAAACAAAAAGTAATGGACTCACTGGATCCCCCTGCTTGGTCCCTCTGTGAAGAGGAAAAGGTTCCGATGAGATACCGTGCCCTGGGCACGCGTGCCACAGTTGGCACACGAAGGGTTAACTGATGGCATGACCATAGCTGGACTGGCCATCGATTGTGATTTTTCGTTTTTATGAGCCGATGATTATTTATAAAGATGATGGATTGGCCAGATGCTGGCAGATGTGTAAAAAGAACTATCTGGGTCAGATATAAACCAAGTTTAGGTGTAGTTTATTTTCGTTGTGCTGACTTTTTACAGTCAGTTACAATACCTCGTACTGCGTACTAGCTAGCATGAAGTTTCTATACAGCTGGGTGCGTGCTATGATGTTACTGATAGTGAACTTTATTTTATTCATAAAGTTAGTTAGTAGAGTTGCCAGCCGTGCCGTAAAAAAAACGGAATCGTCCCGTATAAAGAGAAAATATCACGCGTTTCGTATTGAGCTGAAAAGGAACACAGTTTGTCCTGTACTTCAGCTAGGATGAAAAAAGACACAAAGCTAGAGTTATTCTGCATCTTTACGCTGTCAGCTGCCTCTTCTTCTCTCATTCAATCATGAAACTGATCAATGATCAGCTGATCGGTATTTGTGACGCAAGTCTCTCCTTTGTTTATCGCCGACTGTAGAATATATATATACTGGAAGTGCTGGGTATACTAGTCTGGCCTAAGTCTTCGGTCAGAAAGACTGCAGCAGTCCAGAAGTTTAGTTCACCGTCTTTAATGAAGCTTCACAGAAGAACTGGTTACAGCAGGGCTTGCTGTGATACAGCCAGATATGCACTTATAATTGTGGCAGATGCAGTATAGGTGACTATAAGCATGGTTGTCTGGAAACAGAAACAGGTAATACTATAATTAGCAGGGTCAAAGATAACTAAAAAACAATCAGAACACATCATCTACTCTGACACAGCAATATTTTACAATGTCCACAAGGGGTCGCCGTAAGACCAGAAGTTTCCTAAATAGCACATATCTTCCTAGTTGCTAGTACTAAGGCAAGAATGTGGTAAGCTAACAACAGTTAAACTAAACAATAAACAACAGAAAAATCCTTTAACCGCAGGAAGTAATCATTGGAGGAGATTCTGGCCATTGGTATTAACTTAGTGCAAATTAATTACATAATTAAATAAATCTACTAACGTGATATCAGTGTACCGGGGCATAACTTTAGCTTTAACATGCACAAACAACTATAACTATTATCATACCAGTTAACCTGTCAAAAGTAATAACTTACAGTTTCATTAACGCACACGGAATCACACAAACTGCGTTACAACTGCCATGCTCTGCCGCTGCCTTTCGCCTACTGGTGAGAGGGATGTGGCTGTAGTTCAGGAGCTAGAGCAGGTCACCTACTGATCGGAAGGTTGGTGGTTCAATCCCTGGCTCCTTCAGTCTGCATGTCAAGTATCCTTGGGCAAGATACTAACCCCAACTTGCTCTCCGATGCATCCATCGGAGTATGAATGTGTATGAATGTCGTTAGAAAGCACTAACTGTAGATAAAGTGCTTGTGAGAATGGGTGTGATTGGGTGAATGAGGCATGTTGTATAGAGCGCTTTGAGTACTCCGTGAGAGTAGAAAAGCGCTTTATAAGAATCAGTCAGTCCACGTTGCTAGCTGTCAGTTTTTTCAAGCGATGTTGAAATTTCCACATTCCGACACTTCAAATGCTTCAGGAGCTCTCCGCTTAGCGCAGCAACCGTTAATATAGACCGTTATTAAATTTATTGCTAATGCAATTATATGGTACATTGACTTCTGAGGAAATTTTAGATGGCACTCGTCATCAAAAAGGTTGCCTACCCCTGGTATAGACTGAAGCAGTGGGATTAGTGTAAATGAGCTTGATACAATGAATAAAGTTAAAACCAAAACCAAACCTCCAAAGTGTGTGAAAAAGATAATCCCACTCAATCCGATCAAACGCCTTTTCGGCGTCAATCGATATTTCTGCTTCTGGGGATGGAGTATCAGCCTCAGTATAGATGATATTAAACAATCGTCTCAGGTTAAAATAGGATTGTCTACCCTGGACAAACCCAATCTGGTCCCCTGAAGAATTTTCTCAAGTCGGAGTGCAATGGCTTTTGAGACCACTTTGCCATCACAGTTTGTTAAGCTGATTGGTATATAGGATGTGCAATCTCAGGGGTCCTTATTCTTCTTTAATACGAATGTAATAGATGCCTGCCGAAGCGTAGGCAGAAGAATGTTATTCTCTATTGCTTCCGTGTAAACCAAGAGAAGAAGAGGGGCAAGTTTGTCCATAAATTTCTTATAAAATTCAGTTGGAAACCCATCCAGACCAGGGGCTTTTCCACTCTGAAGGGACATTATTGCATTTTTAATTTCTTCCAGTGTCGGACTTTGTTCCAATTGTTCTTTCGAGTCAGAGTTAATTATAGGAATATTCAGATTAGAAAAAAAAGCGTCAAACTTATTTTGAGCTGGTGCTGAATCTGAGGAATATAATTTAGCATAAAACTCTCTAAAATAGTTGTTAATAGCTTGATGATCCTCAGTTGATGAGCCATCTGAAAAGATAAGTTGTGAAATAACACGGGATTATTATTAATGTAGGTCAGCGCCTCTGCAGGGTCGGTAAACCTCATGCATTTCCCGTTGTGTGTGAACTGCAGAGTGGGTACGGCTCAGTAATTTGTTGGTCGTACCCACTCAGGATTGAATGTAAAGAAGCAATAGATGCCCGGTTCTCCTCCCAAAATGAGTCGATAGAGGCTTGTACCGCCATAACTGCATTTGCTAGTGCGTCCATGCTGTTAGCATTAGCATCTGTTTCTGTACTGGCCGAGGAGTTTGAATCGCTCCGCACTGTGTCTTTCCCACCCTGTCGTTTGGGCGGTTTAGGAGGCATTCATCCACTCATAGGATAATAAAGTCACCTACTAAATGTTCAAACGAAGTTCAGCCGGTTGCGAGGTGCAGAATGAATGAATTTAATATATTAAAGCGGGAGCTGTGGAAGACATGTCTACTCACTACTCATGCTCAAGCGCGCCCCCAAAACCTTAAAAAAAAATTTAACAGCAAAAAAAGAATTTAAGATGCAAGACCTAATCACACCATTTAAAAAAAAATACAATGATCGTCAGAAAACAAAATGTCCACAGAAGAAACAGAATCAATATTTAACACATACAAGGTCCAGTGTGAGTGCTGATGCATGCTAGGTAAAGTGAAAAAACTCCATGATACTTATAAAATGTTACAGTCATTGTCAATGTGTATTTTAAAATCACCAATTATAACCATTCCTGACAGCTGCGTGATGGAGGGTAGAAAGTCACTGAGCTTCTTTAAAGACAAACTGTTATGCCTAAACTTTTGCTCCCTGAAGGGGAGGAACGAGATACAATATATACTATACTATATATATATATAGTATGGGATATTTGGTTGAAGACACATCTATTTACTGCTCTAAGGCAAAAGACCTGTGATAGTATGTCTGCCTGCACTCATTTTGAATAGAATAGAATAGAATTCAACTTTATTGTCATTGCACATGCACAGGTACAGGGCAACGAAATGCAGTTTGCATCCATCCAGAAGTGCTTTAGCCATGATATATTACAATATATATTAGCAATAATATAGATATGTAAGTATATTACAGAAATGGATCTAAAATGGTATGTTATAATGTACTTGGTATGAAGTATGTTATGAATATTCTATAACTATAAGTATGTACAGGCTGTAGTGAGTACAAGCTATGTACAGGTTTTGAACAGGATATAAATATGAAGTAAAAAAAACTATACAGAAATCTGAGATATACAGTTATACAGAAATGTGAACTATGCAAGTTATAAACAGTTGTAGGATTAAAAATTATCGTATGTACAGAATGATTATTTATACAGAACTATACAGTAGTGCAGTTAAGATAAGTGGGATATGTGGATAATTTCTACAGAGGCTATATAAAGTGCTAGTGGTTGTGAGTGGTGGTTCAGTCCATGTTATTATTGTGTGTTTGAGGGTACAGTTGTCCATTGTGTGTGTGTGTAGGTGGTTGTGGGTGTGTGTATGTTCAGTCCATGAGTTTAACGTGGGTCAGATGTCAGGAGGCAGAGTTCAGGAGTCTGACAGCTGTGGGGAAGAAGCTGTTCCGGTACCTGGTGGTCTTAGTCTGGAGGCTCCTGTAGCGCCTCCCAGAGGGAAGGAGGGTGAAGAGTCCATGTGATGGGTGACTGGGGTCTTTGATGATTTTCCCAGCCCTTTTCAGACACCGCTTCCTGTAGATGTCCTTTATGGCAGGAAGTGGTGCTCCGGCGATGTGCTGGGCAGTTTTCACGACCCTCTGCAATGCCTTCCGGTCCAAGGCAGAGCAGTTCCTGTACCAGACTGTTATACAGTTGGTCAGGATGCTCTCGACGGTGCAGCGATAGAAGTTCACCAGGATGTCTGAGGACAGGTGGTTCTTCCTCAGAGTCCTCAAGAAGAAGAGGCGCTGGTGAGCCTTCTTGACCAGCTTGGAGCAGTTGGTCGTCCAGATGAGATCCTCGGAGATGTGGACTCCCAGGAACTTGAAGCTGCTCACACACTCCACAGCCGTCCCCTTAATGTGGATGGGTGGATGTGGGTCAGCATTCCTCCTGTAGTCCACGATGAGCTCCTTAGTCTTCTCGGTGTTAAGCAGCAGGTTGTTTCTGTCGCACCACTCAGCCAGACAATCCACCTCCTCCCTGTAGGCAGCCTCATTGTTGTCACTGATGAGGCCAATCACCGTGGTGTCATCTGCAAACTTAATGATGGTGTTGGAACCATCAGCAGGTCTGCAGTCGTGGGTGAAGAGGGAGTAGAGGAAAGGGCTCATCACACAGCCTTGTGGTACACCGGTGTTCATTGTGATTGTAGATGAGCAGCGGTTATCCAGCCGGACATGTTGGGGGCGGTTGGTCAGGAAGTCCAGTAACCATTTGCAGATGAGGGAACTGATGCCCAGGTCTGTCAGTTTCCTGATGAGTTGTGAGGGGTGGATTGTATTGAATGCAGAACTGAAGTCTATAAACAGCATTCTGGCGTATGTGTTGTTGTTGTCTAGGTGTGAGAGGACAGAGTGCAGTGCGATGGAGACTGCATCTTCTGTGCTCCTGTTCTGGCGGTATGCGAATTGGTGGGGGTCCAGGGTGGGGGGGAGACAGGATTTGAAGTGTGCTAGGACCAGCTGCTCTAAGCACTTAGTGATGATGGGGGTGAGTGCTACTGGGCGGTAGTCATTGAGGCTAGATGGGTTGGAGTTTTTGGGTATCGGGACGATGGAGGTGGATTTGAAGCAGGCCGGTACCACAGCGTGGGCCAAGGACAGATTAAATATGTCTGTGAGTACTCCTGCAAGCTCTCCAGAACACGCTCTGAGAACACGCCCGGGGATGCCATCAGGACCTGCAGCCTTGTGTGACATTGTTCCTGCTCAGCACCGCTCCTACATCGGAGGGGGACAGAGTCAGAGGTTGGTGGTCTGGCGTCATGTCTGTTTTGGTTGTGGTTGTGGGGTTCCCTCGCTCAAAACGAGCATAAAAGTTGTTGAGCTCGTTGAGGAAGGAGACATCAGAGGATGCGGGGGAGGGTTTGGTGGTCCTGTAGTCTGTAATGGTCTGGAGTCCTTGCCACATGCATCGGGGGTTGGAGTTGGAGAAGTGTTCTTCTACCTTCTTTTTGTAATGGCGTTTGGCTTTTTTGATGCCCTTCTTTAGATTAGCCCTGGCTTTATGGTAAAATGGTAAATGGACTGGTTCTTATATAGCGCTTTTCTACTCATCTGAGCACTCAAAGCGCTTTACACAACTTGTGCATTCACCCATTCAGACCAGCACATCTTTCTAAGTGCTTTATAGCTAACATTCACACTCCGATGGATGCATCGGAGAGCAATTTGGGGTTAGTATCTTGCCCTAGGATATTTGGCATGTAGACTAGGGGAAGCCAGGAATCGAACCACCAACCTTCCGATCAGTAGATGACCTGCTCTACCACCTGAGCTACAGCTTTACTGTAGGCGTGTGCATCTCCTGACCTAAAGGCAGTGTTGCGGGCCTTCAGGAGGAGACGAACATCCCGGTTCATCCAAGGCTTCTGGTTGGGGTACATGGTGATCCGTTTCTGGGTGGTGACACTGTCTGTGGTTTCGGAGATGTAATCCAGTACAGATGAGGCGTACTGGTCCAGGTCTGTGTGGGTGAACATATTCCAATCTGTGTTTTTAAATCTGTCCTGGAGCACTGCGTCTGTCCCCTCTGGCCACACTTTAATTGTTCTCACAGCAGGTTTCACACGTTGGATGAGTGGTGAATACCTAGGTGTGAGGAACAGGGAGAGATGGTTCGATTGTCCAATGTGGGGGAGGGGTGTGGCTTTGTAGGCTCCAGCCAGGTTGGAATACACATGGTCTAAAGTCTTGTCTCCTCTGGTGTGGCAGGAGACATGTTGGTGGAATCTGGGGAGGACTGTCTTTAAGTTGGTGTGGTTGAAGTCGCCAGCAACAATAAAAGCAGCCTCGGGGTGTTTATTCTGGTGTTTGTTAATGGTGCAGAAAGTTCTTTCATGGCCAACCTAGTATTAGCGTCAGGGGGGCTATATAATGCAGTGAGTATGATCGAAGTGAGTTCTCTGGGGAGATAATAAGGTCTGCATTTGACCATTAAAAACTCTGCATTAGGTGAGCAGTGACTCTCAGTAGTAGTGGAGTTCATGCACCAAGCATTGTTAATATAAATGCACAAACCTCCACCTCTGGTCTTGCCAGAGTCATCTGCTAGCCTGTCGGCTTAGTGTGTGTGGCGTCCTGCTAACTCGATAGCATTGTCCGGGCAGCTGTTGTTCAACCATGTTTCGGTGAAAAACATGACATTTGAGTCCATAATCCGTCTGTTGTTGTGATGGAGAGCCGTATCTCATCCATTTTGTTTGCCAGAGAACGGACATTGGCGAGGAAAATACTGGGTAAAGGCAACCAGTGTGGTGTTAGCTTTAGCTTTGCCCGTAGCCCTCCGCGCCTACCTCGTCTTTGTTTACGTTCTCGGCGCCGTCTGCGTGCACTTCCGCCCGGCCGGGGAGAGTGGGCAGCCTCCGGTGTTCTGGAGATCTCTGGGATGAGTTGGAGATTGGCGATAAAACTGTTGGAGTTATGAGTCCAGATGTCCAGAATCTCTTGTCTGCTGTAGGTCAGCAACGCACAGCAATTCTGGATGAATAATCCGGTTAAAAGTAGATAAAAAAACCGCTAAATAGCAGATTCTGGAGAGACACTGAGCCTCGCGTTGTTCACGCGCCGCCATTTTGGTCACCTGCCTGCACACATACACCCCTGTCATCACAGTCATCTCTCAGTTCTTCCGCTCTTCACCTTGCTAAGAACACCTGCTAAGTCAGGCTAGCTTGGTGCTAACCACCACTACCCAGTTGGTGTATAAGCTGTCCGTGTAAGGCTGATTGCAAGATTGCGAGACCAGGACATGAAAAGGGAACTAATAACTAACCAGACAACCTGAACTAGAAAAACAGATAAGTCAACTAGGAAAAAAGTCACACAGAGAAAACAATAACGAATAAACAAGAGTCAAAGAAAAAAAAACACAACGACCCAGGTACCCTAACATATTTGGACATAATACGACCCTAAGGCTGTCAGAAGAGAACTGTGTGCAAGAAGGATGCACAAAAAAATGCATGAAGGCTACCCACTCACTTTGCAGACGCTAAAGTGAGAAGCAGTACACAAGTCAAGTCGAGTGGCTTTATTGTCATTTCAACCATGTGCAGTAGTGCAGTACACAGTGAAGCCAGACAACGTTCCCCCAAGACCATGGTGCTACATATGACATATAACAGACAATCAACACAGAACTACATAAAGTGCAAGTGTGCAAAAATTGCCAAAAGCCAAACAAAAAAACAGTGCAACACCAGACAGAACAGAATAATACAGACACAAGACAGTGCAGACACAACAGTGCAATAGAAAAGTGCAACAATGACAGTGGGTTGTGCAAAAGACTGAGCATTGTACAAAAGGTAGCTTGATGTATGAAGGTGTGCGTGTGTGTGTTTGTGTGTATGAGATTGTGCAGTTAAGTGCTCGAGGTAGTGACATGTATTAAGGTCCAGTTACTGAGTGTTCAGGAGTCTGATGGCTTGGAGGAAGAAACTGTTTCACAGTCTGGCAGTGAGGGCCCGAATGCTCTGGTACCTCTTGCCAGAAGGCAGCAGTGTGAAGAGTGTGTGTGAGGGGTTTGTGGGGTCCTCTGCAGCTTTGCGGATGCAGTGGGTGCGATACGTGTTTGTGATGGAGGGAAGAAAGGCTCCAGTGATCTTCTCAGCTGTTCTCACTAGCCAATGTAGGATATTGCAATCCAATACGGTGCAGCTACCATACCAGATAGTGATGCAGCTGCTCAGGATGCTCTCAATAGTCCCTCTGTAAAAGGTGAGAATGGGTGTTGGGAGATGGGCTTTTCTCAGCTTCCGCAGGAAGTAAAGATGCTGTTGTGCCTTCTTAGCTATGAAGCTGGTGTTGAGGGACCAGGAAAGGTTTTCCACCAGGTGACCACCAAGGAATTTTGTTGTCTTGACGACCTCCACAGAGGATCCATCGACGTTAAGTGCACAGTGATCTCTCTGTGCTCCCATGAAGTTGACATTCAACTCTTTTGTTTTGTCCACATTCAGAGACAGGTTGTTGACTCTACACCAGTACAGCGTACCAATATCAAAAGCAGATATAGTTGCCAAATAAACCTTAACTGTAGAAAAAGAAAGAACTTAACTTTATCCAGGAATGTTAAAACACCCACAATAGATTAGAGTCACAAAGGGAGTGTGTGCCCACATGTCTCCATCAATAAGACATGCTGGTCCTTCCAAACTAAAAATTGACGAGAGCTCACATGCAAGATGTGGTTATCATCGGCTTCTCCAGGGATGTTGGGGTGGACACAGGGAGCTATTTGTTTAAGTCTTGCAGTTTTTCCCTTTTTTTTTTTACCTACTCCTTCTCTTTACTATCCCTGTCAGCTTCAGCAGTGTATAACCACAGAGATAATAATAAGAATAATAAAAGAAAACAAGTAAATAAATAAAAGTTTCAGCTTTCACCAAGTTTCAAAGTAAATATATTTTTGAAGGCAGTATTGACGTGACATTCTCACCAGATGTCAGTAGCAACCCATCCAACCTACAGATGCAAAGAAATCAAACCATAGATGTCCATGAAAAAAGTTATGTGTAATAGAGAAATTATACAAGGAAGAAGGTGTAAAAGGCATGGAAAGCAGTGACACCAGCTGAAATCTATCAGTAATTTCCAAGCAATCCTGTCACTTAATTCAAATTCAAATGAGCTGGTTCAGTTCCAGCTGGTGGCCTATTAAGGTCTGTCATTACCAAGGTGTCACACAACAAACATCTCATGACTGGTAAAACCAGTGAGTTCTCTCAACACCTTTGTAACCTTATTGTTGCAAAACAAGCTGGTGGCACTGGTTGCAGAACTGATCACTCATTTACCATAAACTGGCCACAAGTAGGTGCTCCCTGAAAGACAGAGGAGTGAAAAGAATTATCAGAAGAGTTGTCCAAGAGCTAAGGATGATAAAAATCCACAGGTTTTTTTATTCAAAGAAAACAATAAGTAATGTATGCAACCGCCATGGCCTGTATTTTTTTCTGTGATAATGGTAATAGTGATATAGTAGTGTGGCAATAAGCCCACAGAGAATAATCATTTGACTCAGAATTCTCCCAGTGTGCTACTAAAATGCTGACTTATGAATGAAACGATCATGTGGCTAAAGGTAAAGCTTTTAATTAACAGACATCAGTTCCCACAAGTCCACAGTCACATTCCCAACTATATGGCTACCAAAAGCATAGCTTTGTTCTGTCTTTGTTAGATAGATGCTCTAAAACGTTATACTGCTATTTTTTATGTTTTTGACAGGGTCTTTTACAATGAATGCACAATAATTTCATGATGTTACTGAAACAACATGTGGCATTTAGTTATATTTTTTGGTTAAAATGTCACCACCTGTGTTTTTGTATGTTTGTGTATGACTAGCCTGTTATATCTATTCAGGAATCAGATGGCCAAGGATGCCCTTTCTGTCGCTGTGAGATCAAAGGCACAGAGCCCATTATTGTGGATCCCTTTGACCCACGAAATGAGGGCTCCAAGTGCTTCTTCCTGGACCAACAAAGCTCCCCCTTGCTGGACCTGGATGATGAGGAAGACCGAGAAGACTGTCTTGTCATGAATGGACTGGCCAACATCAGGAAGGTAATCTACACAGGATCAAAAGTATTAATACAGACTTAAATACACTGCTCAAAAAATTATATACAGTTATATATTATATGTCTAAGGAACTTGGAAAGAAAAATGTCTGGACTTCTTTAAGTTGCTTGAAGATGTTTAATCCGAGAAGCGTCTTCAGTTCTTAGATGGTGGAGGGTCTCAGAATTAAGGCTTATGGAAGTGACCCCCAAGAGCAACATGGACATAGAGCCCCTATCGATCCATATGCTATTTGGTCCATTTGGCCGTGACCCTTGGTGTGCTGTTTGAGGTGCTGCAGGAGTATGGGGTGTCCCTATACAACTGTAGCAAGAGCTTGGTCCACATAGTCGGACTCATTCCCAAATGGGTGTTGGGCTCCGCCAGGGCTGCCCTTTGTCACCGATTCTGTTCATAATTTTTATGGACAGAATTTTTATGGACAGAATTTTTAGGCGCAGCCAAGTGGCAGAAGGCTTTCACTTAGGTGGTGTCAGAATCTCATCTCTGCTTTTTGCGGATGATGTGGTTCTGTTGGCTTCATCGGGTGCTGGCCTCCAGCTCGCAATGGAATGCTTCGCAGCCGAATCTGAAGCGGCGGGAATGAGGATCAGCACCTCCAAATCTAAAGCCATGGTTCTCAGCCGGAAAAGGGTAGAGTTTTCAAGGTATGGACATAGAGGCTGTGGATAGCTACAGGTATTTTGGTGTTTATTTGAACAATAAACTGGACTGGACTCATAATACAGAAAAGGGTATTAGGTATTAGGATTCTCTCTAATTTACACAGGGTCAAAAGTATAGAATAGGATAGAAGACTAGAATAATCCTTTAATTGTCCTACAAGGGGAAATTTGGTTGTATCAGCAGCAAAAACACACATATACAAACAGAACAGGACACAGAACAGAAACACAATTTTTACATATTTACATTATGGACAATAGTTACCAAAGAAGAGTACTGTACAGTTATTAAAATTAGAGTATAGATAAGTGGCAAACCCAGGTTGTAGTGTGCAAACAGAGCAGGATACTGAAAGATGTTTAAATAGTTGAGAATATTTAGAATAATTAGAAAAGTGCAGATTGCGTATTGTACCTGTGCATTAAAAAGTAGACATGTAACTTGTGTATATATAAACTGAGAAAAGTAATGTGCAAGTTATAACAATAGAAGTTGTTACAGCACTGATGTAAACGTCTATGTTTGTTGGGAGCAGTTTTGATTGTACAGTCTGACAGCTGCAGGGAGGAAGGACCTGCAGAAACGCTCCTTCATGCATCTAGGATGCAGCAGTCTGTCACTGATGGAGCTCTGCAGTTCAGCAACATTTACATGCCTGGGGTGGGAGACTCTGTCCATCAGAGAAGTTATTTTGGCCAGAGTCCTTCTGTCTCCCACCACCTGCACTGGATCCAGGGTGCATCCCAGAGCTGTCCTTCCTGATGAGTTTATCCAACCTCTTCCTCTTAGCTGTCGATAAACTGCTGCTCCAACATACACCACTGTAAAAAATGATGGATTCCACCACAGAGTCATAGAATGTCTTTAGAAGCACTCCCTGGACTCCAAATGACCTCAGCCGCTTCAGTAGGTAGAGTCTGCTCTGACCCTCCCTGTAAAGAGCATTAGTGTTGTGGCTCCAGTCCAGTTTATTATTCAGGTGAACACCCTGGTACCTATCAGAGTCCACTATCTCAATGTCCTCTCCCTGGATGTTCACCTGTGTCAGTGTGGTGGGTCTGTGTCTCCGGAAGTCCACCACTAACTCCTTGGTTTTCGTTGATCAGCAGGTGGTTCTGCTGACACCAGTCCACAAGTCCAGAGTCCACTGTCTGTACTCTGAGGCTACGTCCACACTAATGTGTTTACGTTTGAAAACACATCGTTTTCTCTCTGTTTTGGCCTTGCGTCTACACTGAGATAGTGTTTTCCCCGAAGGAAAACGCATCATATTGAAAACGCTCTTAAAAACAAATACATTTAAAGACATTTAAAGGGATGCATTTCCCAGTGCATTTCGTTTTCTCCAAGCATGACATCCCGGTGCATTTCAGACCCAGCAACACGCTCAGACAAAAACTGGTTCACCCGAAAGACAAAACGCCAAAACACAAACTTAACAATGTGGTGTATGCTGTACAGTGCAGCGAGGAATGCCCAGACCTCTACATTGGAGAGACCAAACAGCCACTCCACAAGCGCATGGCACAACACAGAAGAGCCACCTCCACAGGACAAGATTCAGCTGTCCATCTGCATCTTAAGGATAAAGGACACTCTTTCGAGGATGCCAATGTTCACATTTTGGACAGAGAAGACAGATGGTTTGAAAGAGGAGTGAAAGAAGCCATTTATGTCCACTGTGAGCGACCATCTTTGAACAGAGGCGGTGGTTTACGACACCAACTCTCTGCCATCTATAATACAGTTTTGAGATCCCTTCCCAGACCCCTTAACGCCCACTCACATCCTGGGCCATCTGACCTCAGGAATTCGCATGATGGCTGATTGGGACCCACACCCAATTTCACACCTTGGCTCAGGCGATTAGAGGATCATCAGGGGGTCCTTTTGTCCCTCTGTGGGGGGATACTCCCACTAGGTTTATATCTGGGACTCTCCACCATTTGACCTTAGAACTGAAGAAGCTTCTCGGATGAGAGGTGAAACGTCTTCAAGTAACTTAAATAAGTCCAGACGTTTTTCTTTGCAAGTTCCTTTGACTAATGTAGTTCATGGTTAACTTCTTAAGCCCCAATGCCCCCTGATACGGGGGCAAAAGGCAGGAGATCAGGTAGGCTTGGGGCTTAAGAGGTTAAAAAACCTGTTGATGGTTTGACACCATCTGATGACATCTTCTTATGGTTGTTAGTCATAACCATTGACTACAATTGGTAGTAACGCTAAGAAGGAGACTTATAAAATTTACAGAAGTTAGGATGGTGGAGCCATTTGAGCCATTTCTAAACAACTGCAGATTCCAAGGCTTACTTCCACAGTCCAAAAAAGAGCATTGGCCAAGCATGTGTGAACATGAGTGTTAATGTTTATCTGTCTCTATGTGTTAACCCTGTGACAGACTGGCAGTCTGTCCAGGTTGTACTCTGCCTTTTGCCCCATGACAGCTGATGATAGATAGTACAGTACTATTGAAAATAGAATACTGAGCTCTAGGCTATATCTAACCTTCTCATTATGTTGGCTATGATACATCACTTCTGGAGCAGTGGCGAGAGCATAAATAAGCACAATCTCAGGTAATCAAAACAGGAAATTGATTAACATTTTACCACATTTTAAAGTGGTGTAGATTTGCTTCCATCTATCCCCTATAAAGAATGTGGATTCTAGCAGTCTCTAATCAGGATAAAACTGGTAATAAACGACTAAGAATTTTTTTTTAAAAGTTTATTTACTTTTTCCCTTAGCAATGTGGTGAGCATCAGAAATCGCCAATGGTGTCGCCCAGTTCTTCACCTGTCAGTCAACACAGAAAAGCTCATGGGGGAAACTCCAGTCAATGTGTCCAGCACCTCAGCCTCCCACCTGTCCCACCACGACGTGACCTTATCAACAAAGGTGCCATTCGCTCCCCATCTGCCAGTCCCACCTGCTCCCCCAAGGTCAGTCACAGTTCAGCACACTGCTACTATGAAACCCCTCATATGTTCACTTGGCACACAAGTGTTTAAGTTTATTTACACAGTTTCTACACTGTTTACTGATCAGCAGAGAATTTACATGACAATCCACAAATTACTCCAAGTGCCCCAAATGCTGCTAATTAAATCCACTTGATTCACTCACTGATCATGATTATCAACTGTTACCATCTCTATAAAAGTAGCAGTCTGGAGTATTAAGGTACGTGTTATCGCAATGCTATGGAGACCCAGAGTTTACCGACAGACAATTTGAAAAAAAAAAACCAAACTGAACAAATATGGCTTATTTGGAAGGTTGCTCTCTAAAAAGAACATGTTAGCATATCTTAGGGTTTTTTTTTTTAAAGTTCATCTGAACAAGCCACAAGATTTCTGGAGCAGTATCCTTTGGACAGCAAAAACCAAAGTGGAGATGTTTTGCCATAATCTACAGTGCTATGTCTGATCAAAAGCAAACACTGAATATTGGCAAACACACCTCATTCCAGCTGTCAAGCACTGTAGCTTGAGTCAGTCATATGAAAAGGAATATTTTTGTAACCTATGAGGAGTTCAGGGCTGGATGTAATTGTAATTATAATGGTCTGTATAATTATTTAATAGTATTTGCCACATTATTGCTGCTGCTATCTCTCCTTGGTTATCGTTTGAAAAAATGACACTTTAATATCTTAGTATGTGTATGGACAACAAAGATTTAAGAAACACTTCATTTATACAGTGAAATATGATGAAACCTTTGGACTATGTCTTCCTTACAACCCTCACATAATTATTGATAAATTTAAAACAAAACTTCACAAATTATTAGCATATTCGGAACATTTTATTAAATATTAGAGACAGATTGCTGTGTACATCTCGTTACTATCCAAATAACCTACAGTTACCGTATTTACATGGGTAAAAAATGTCCTAAACCAGGGCTCGCAAAATTTCAAAATCTCTGGTAGCCCTTCAGGCAGGGACTCTTCAGTTTTTGGTAGCCCAAAATAAATTTAAGTAGCCCGAATAAAAACGAGAGCAATTTTTTGATTGATGTTTTGTTTCCTGTTTTGTTTCCGTTACAATATTATACATTAAAGTATAATATTGTAACGGAAACAAAACATTAATCAAAAAATTGTTGAAACACAAATTACAACATTTTATAAAAATTACAATCATCCTTAAAGGAGCTTGCTTCTTCAACATCTTTAAGAGTTCTAAATAAATGTCTGTCCTCCTCCAGAAAATCTTATGTACGCAAACACGCGTTACAACTTCTTATCTTGTGCGCGTTTTTTATTTTGACAGCGAATGCGCACCTGCGGACCACTTATGTGCACCCCTGGTTATTTAGCTCGTCATATTGCAGCCACAGAAATTCTTTTGACCATGAAACCATAAAGCTGCACTTTCTTTTTGCCTGATAGTCTGATTTGTCATAACTTTTCCGTTTTGTGGTAAGCTTTTCTTTGGCTGTCACTTCTTCACCCTGACCTGTCTTATTTGGCTCAGCAGAACTAAAATATATATCCTGCTGCTTTTACACAGGCACTCACTCAACGCTCAGTGATTCTCTGCGCGATCAACCTCTCACATGTTTAAGCTTGCTGTGGGAGATTTCACTTGTCATGTTTGCATAGTAAGCTAACGATTGATAAGATGATGTCAGAGGAATTGGTGCGCAAATTATCATATTATTAATCAGTACTGTCGCTCTGTATACACAGTTCGCGCGATTGCAAAGTGAAAGCAAAAAACAAGCGCAAATTCTGGCTCACCGATGCCAATGACATAATTACCCAACTACATTTCCGAAAGAATCAAAAGCATTGACATATATTTTTCCTTCCTATGATAGCCCGACGAGCAGGGCAGAGATCGATTTTGGTAGCCCGACTGGAAAAATCGCTAGCCCCGGGACGTCGGGCTAGCGATTTTGCGAGCCCTGCTAAACCATGTTCTTTTAAGTAGAAAAATGCTTTTTTTCTGGCAACCCTTTTAATCCAAGGCACAGTCATACTTGTTCAGTCTTTTGCAAACTGAACTTTAACATTTAACTAATAATAACAGAGTACTGTAGAGTCTGAGATTTGGCTCTTGGGTTTTCTGTATTTTCTCTCAGCATTTTACAGAGGTAAATTTATGGAGATTTTTACTCCTGGGAAGATTATGGCATTGTGTTAGCACACACCTGAAAGTGTGAATAGTTATCTGTCTCTCTGTGTTGGCCCTGCGATCTGTTCAGGGTGTACCCTTCCTGTTGCCCTATGGTAGCTGGAAGAGGCTCCAGTTTCCCCATGAAGAGAATGGATGGACGACTAGATTAATTAAAAGAATTTAAAAAAATGTAAATCCAAGTATCAAATTAGTTGTCTCATTTAATTGAACAACTTTATCTTTCTACCCCTTTAGTCTTCACCAGGCATATCTAGGAAGCAAGACAAGCCTCTTCCAGCCCCACCTCCTCCACAGAGGGACCCACCACCACCTCCTCCTCCCGAGCGTCCTCCTCCTGTCCCCCCTGAATCACACCACTCTTCGCTCCCCAGTTCCTCGTACATGTCCTCTTCTTCTACAGGCATGCTGTCAGAATTCCAAATTTCCTCTGAGACTTGGTGCTCCAAAGACAGCCATTTGACAGATGCACACAAGACTGGAGGGGAACACCAACTCCAGCTGGGACCCACTGTGCCTTGTCACTTGAACAGAAGACCACTCAGTTGTCCATCTGCGGAATTCGCGAGGTTACATCAAAGGTTGGACGGGGCAGGAAATTCAGAGAGCTCCAAGGTAAAGATTACGTGTCTTTTAAATATTTAAAATGATAAGCCAGTACTGGACTGTGTTATTTGAATTTACTAAGTAAAAGAAAGGATAAACTCTCACAATTCTGGGAGGAAGAATCCTAACTGTGACTTTGTTTAGTCTCTTCATTCTGCCCCGTGAGGTTTGATGTGTCCAGAACTGTGGGATGGGTTTGTCATGGTTCTTTGACCCAATGTTTTGTTTGTGTGGACTTTTGAAGCTTGTTTATTATCACTGTTGTATTCTTAAAGACTGATTTATTTTTCTTAGTTTAGTTTCCATGTGCTTATGAGTTTCTGATTATTGTTTTACCTCAGGGATTCATGTTAGTTTGGATTTTTTAGTTTTCTTTAGCATTTCCCCTTTTGTCTTACCCTCTGTCCTTGTTTATTACCCTTCAGTGTCTCTTTCTCTCTCTATCTACATCTGTGTCACTTCATCTCTCTCTCATTCCAGTCAGACCTCGGTGTTCTGTCTCCCTTCCCATGTTCTTCTCTGTATTTTATCCTTTGCCTCCCCAGTTTGTTATGTGTTTCCATGTTTGTTTAGCCCCGTCTTAGTGTCAGGCTCGAGTGATTTTGTCTGAGTCTAAGTGTTTGAGCTCCTTCCTGTTATCTTTTGGTAGTTCTTGTCTCATTTGTATTGTTTTCTGTTTTGCTTCCCCTATCTGGTTATGTCTGATTTGTTTCTGCTGTGTTCTCATGTGTTTCCACTCCCCTGATCTCCCCTCAGTGCATATATTGTCACTGTTTTCCTCTGGCCTTTGTCAAAGCATCTGTTCATCTACCCTCAGGTTTCTTCAGGTTCCATGGGCTCTGTTGCTAGCATGTCACGGTTTAGTTTCTCTGTTTTAGTTCCCCATTCCGTTTTGTTTTTAAATTTTTGTACCATTCGACAATCAGCCTTAATAAACGGCTCGCCTCCAGTTAACTCCTTCCTGCCTCCCAGTGTTTGCATTTAGGTCCTCACTTCAAGCTTCCCAGAGTCTGTACACCTTGAGACCTTAATAGGATTACATGGCTCTGTAGCGCGCCGCTGTGTTAAATGATGTAAATGTGAGCATGTCACTGAATTTGCAGCTAAAAAAAGAACTTCAATATATGTGTATTTTGGAGTGCTGTATAATAAAAAGTCTGACCATAATATGGTAATGCCATATTAATTTCAAGGCTTTCATAACATGTTTTAGATCGAAAGGAAAATCATATAAAATACTGTATTATTAAATTACATTAATATTTAAAAATACAAATATAAAAGTTTTTTTCACAAGCCAATAAAAATTTACATGGGCCATTCCACTGACCTGAGGGTTGTTAGGTTGGACACTGAATTATTATTAATATTAATTAATTACTACAACGTCATAACATCTGTTTTCAGCAGCACAACACTTGCCTCCTCATGTCAGAAAGCCTTCCAAGAAGAAAGATTATTTTTTTATGCCTTAGTTTAGATTGTATGTATATTATTTTATTTGACTTTGACCTTTAACTGTACTTTAGATTATTTATATATTTTTGCATTTAAAAAATGTTTTCTTTAAAAGCTTAAATTTCAATATGGCACGTACAAACAATCACAGCATTTAGTTGTTGTTTTTTGACAGATATTGTATGCAGCTAAACTTTAAAACATTGCAATTTCTAAAATGGAAACCAATGGGTTAGGGTTAGGTTTCATTCTAAAAGACCAGTGTTTTTTCTCGTTTGAATATTTATTATTATTTGTTAACAAGACAAAAGTACTTCTTGCAAAATTACTTGGTACAATGGAATTACAATGGAATAATTGATAGATTATTCTATACTAAAATAATAGGTTGCTGCAGCCCTAGGTTACTCTGACATTTGGTTAAATCTTTTCTTAAGGACTATAATGGTAAATCTAAATATTTTTGGAGATTCTCTAACATTTCTCTTAGACCCAGTGTCAGATCAAAATTTTGTCCATTACAAAAATAAATGTTATCTTAACAGCCTCCATTGGACGTTCTATCGCACTTAACTAAGATGGGGAATACTCTAAGATTGCTCGAAAGTTTGTAATAAACACAAGCTTAACAAGCATTGGTGATCAGTTTACTTTTTATTAAACACAAACTTCTCCTGGACTGCCGTTGGTGGATTCATGGATGTAGTCACTAGTCATTGGGCTCCTTCCTTCCGCTTAGTGTATAGCTTCAGGTTGCTGGACTTGGGTTAAACCCTCCATGCATGGTCAGTAGTTTTCTTGTCTTGATGTCAGCAGTGTTGGGAAGGTTACTTTTAAAATGTATCCCATTACAGAATACAGAATACATGCCCTAAAATGTATTCTGTAACGTATTCCGTTATGTTACTCAATGAGAGTAACGTATTCTGAATACTTTGGATTACTTAACATATTATCATGCATTTTACAACTATTGAATGTACTATTGCTGTGTGATTTATTACTATTACTGAAGGTCCGCGGCTCTGAACCGTAGTAAAGGGACCTCTGACTAATACGGGTTCCATGTTGGGCTCGTAGCCGAAAAATAGCTTTACTTTGTTGTCTGGGTCAACTCTGCTTGCGAGAGACAGAGAGAGGCGTTGAAAGGCTGCTCCAACGGAACTTCGGAGGAAAACACGAACAAAGCGTACAGTCGAGTTTTAATACCTTACTTACAACTGGGCTCGTTAGGCACTCTTCTTGGCTGCAGTGGTTATTATTATATTTACATGCTTCCAGCTCCCGTTTTTGCTCGATGACAACTCGTACTTTTCGACTCTCCTTTTTCTCCCACCTCGCCCTCACAGACACGCATGATTTTGATATTTATGCTACAGGTGAATCTACTAAAAATCTATGAGGATTTTGAATCAGGGTCTATTTTGGGAATGATATAACTCAAGAAGGAAGTCCCCTTGGATTTTCAAATTTATACCATAAATGTATCTACTTGCAATGACTGCTGCCAATATTTTTACAAAAGGTTTTTTTTTCCATCATTAAGGATGGGGACTTCTACATGAAAGATATTTTGATTTATTTCTGATTGCCACATCACAGATACTACATCCATTTTCTCTTTTGTGTGTCTGTGCAGCCCTTCTGTAATAGCCAGCAAGTCACTGATGAGTACAACATCGTTCCCTCACGGCAGTTGCCAACTCAGTCCAAACTTTGTAGTAGCCACAAGTGAGTATCACATCTCACACACATACACACCTAGACATACACACATAAATATTTATCTAGCTGGATATGAACAAATATTCCCAGAAAATATCCTGGAAATTTCTGGTTAATCTGCATTTTTAGGTCAGTTTTGATGCTGCTCTAAAACTGTAGATTAACCAGCCTTTGACAAGGCTGTGCCTCAGATTTTGAGTCAAGATTGTGTGCTTTAAAAAAAAATTAAAACATACTGTTATGCTGTGCATGCTATAGACATCTTGGATACTCAGCTGTATCTGAGAAACTACATGACTTGTGTTTTACCTTATTTTCAGCAAGTGAGCTTTACATGTATGGATTTGAAGTAGATAAAGTGCTTAAAGTGTAAAACGCTGTATACATGGACAAATGGGACAACTGTAAAATGCCTTGAGTGGTCAGTAAGATTAAGAGTGCTCTAATACATGTATAAACAAAATCTCCCTACTCGCCATGTGGGCTGTTTTTATTCTTTAACCACTTAAGCCCCACGCCCCCGGTACCGGGGGCAAAAGGGAAGAGATCACGTCAGTGTTGCCAACTTAACGACTTTGTCGCTATATTTAGCGAGTTTTCAGACCCCCTTAGCGACTTTTTTCTAAAAAGCGACCAGCGACGAATCTGGCGACTTTTTCTGGTGTTATTGGAGACTTATTTATGACGACTTTTTGACGTGAAAGCGCGGATCGCTCCTACTCTCAACAAGCAGCGGGTGCTGCCATGGGCACCTTGCCTGTGCCAAAGCGCTCACGGGCGGAGGATAGTCTTCCCCCAGCTGCTATCAGGACAGGAGACGTCCACACCTATGAGTCCAAACTGCAAATGAATCGCGCATGAGCAAAGCCGCTGCTCCCGCACTGACTGTAACGCAGTCAGTTCTTCTTTTACTCTTATGCTGTTTTGTGGATCACAAGGTTTAAAACTACTTATAAACACACACACACATATAGTAACTCCACCAGAGTGCCTATTTTGGGTCATCTGTGCCCGGATAAAGGAGCAGGGTTGGAATTGTGACATTAAAAAAAACAATAATTGCTAAAATAAATTGAATGTGTAGTTCTAAATAAACTCTAAATGCATTTAGGACATTTTTTACTCACTTTATGTCTCTTCCACGATGTTATTTCTCTCTCCAACAACATACGTTACAATTACATTAGCATGACCAATTATGCAAATTATGCAATGACATCATTTAGCAGCTTCTAGCGACTTTTAGGACAACCAATAGCCATTTTCCTTACTGAGGAGTTGGCAACACTGGATCACGTTTAATCGGTTATAACACGGGGTGAGAAATATAAGTCCAGACATGTATCCAAAGAAACCTCTGAATCTCAGCTAAAATGTCATATAAACCATTTCTACAACCACCAAACACATCGAAAACAAGCCATGATTAAACGAGCAGTTACGTAAATGCACAGAAGACCGCTAAACAAACAAAACCGAACCCGAAATTCTCCAGGCTTCATGTAACCGGCTAAAGATAGGCTGGTTAGCTTCCAGAGCTATCACTGACTCCACACACCAAGTTTCACCACGATCAGACCAAAATTCACTGAATGAGCCACAAAAGAAGACCACAACAACACATACCGTCCCGATTTCCTCCGTTATTTTTGCCGGTAGCCAGTAGCCACATGATTATCAGATGTTACCACGCCTACCTAGCCGCATCAGAGCCGTTTTCCGTCAACAACCTCCATTTTAGACCCACCTACAGACACGTGACTGGACAGACGCCACATGCAGCAAATTTGGGCCCACGTGGGTTTGGGCATTGCAACGTCTGATTGGTTGAAGTGACGTTAATGTGGCATCTTTACTTTGATTCTATTGGCTAAAACGATTAAAAAGAGGTGTCAATCATGCAAATTGACCAAAAGAAACCAAAATTACAGCCCTTCGGAGTTTAAAGGGCCAGAGACCAATTAAACGCTTTATGCGCACTGCAGAAAAGGGCCATTACCATGTAAATGTGTGGTTAATTTCTTCAAAAATATATTTTTTAAAACGCATTTTTAGGCCTGTTAATAAAATGTATTAATTTCTACTCTTTAATACGTAAAAAATTCAACTTGGCAATTATGTGCCAAAATTGGACATTTTTGTACAACGTCTGGATATTCATGTATTGACAGCGCTGTAATTTTTCACTGTTTCACTTTAGAAACATAAATCTTTGCACAGATGATGTTTATATGTTGGTTACTGAAATCCTGGAGCCAAATGTGATCCGAGGCATATTTTTAAAAGGGTTATATGCTAAAAAAATTTTTTTTAAATTAGGCGAGGATAAAATATACTTACTTTTTCTGTGTTACAGTCTCAGTAACTTTGACACAGTAATATCTGCTTCAATATTTACACCTCTGATGAAATCTGACAAGTGTTAGCTTTATTTTGACACCAAGATTGTAAGGACAGAGTTTTTAATTGCAGAGAAATAATCAATTAAATTTGGGCATTACGTTTTCGAGCAGGAAGCTCAGAAACCCCCTTGGGGCTTAAGAGGTTAAGTTTAGGTCCTCTACCAGAAGCCTGGGATGTCTAGTGCAGTGTCTTTGCTGTTCCTATGACTAGGATATTGTTCTTGGCATCTGCTGGAACCACTCGCCCAGCTGGGGGGTCACTGCCCTGTTTACCACATGGACGACAGTTGCCTTCACCTTACACAGCTTTTTTAGCTCCTCATTCAGTCCTTGGTATGTTTCCAGCTTCTCATGTTCCTTCTTCCTTCTTGTTGTTACTCCTAGTATAGCTAAATCTGTCACTGCAACCTTTTTCCTCTGCTTGTCCATCATTACTACTTGAGTGAAAGCAAAGTAAGCAAAGAGGATAAAACAGCTGATGATGGCAGTTTCCAAGGGTGATCCACTTACCGACATGTCCTTTATGGAAGCTTTTGAGCCAGCCATTGAACAGAGAAATGATGCAGACAAGTTGTACTACTTGCAGCAAGCAGTACACTACAGGAGAACCACAAGATATCACAACTACTGCTTCAACTGACCAAACACAGCTACTGCTTCAACTGACCAAACACAGCTGTGTAAGGTGAAGGCAACTGTCGTCCATGTGGTAAACAGGGCAGTGACCCCCCAGCTGGGCGAGTGGCGAGTGGTTGTACACATGTACAATGGCAATAACACTAAGTGCAATACTCTTTTATGACAATGTTGTATTTTGCTCAGTTGTATATTTTAATTTGGATTTGAAAACGTGGCTGAGCAATTTTCAAAAGGTGTGGTGTGTTGTTTACTAGCATCACTATCAGAGCAGTACACATAGAGGTAGCAGACAGTCTTGACACCATCTCCTACATAAATGCTCCCCAATGGTTTATAAGCAGAAGAGGCCAAATTGAAATCATACATTGTGATAATGGTACAAATTTTGTTGGTGCAGAAAAGCAGATATGTGAAAACCTGAATCAGGCACAGATTGAAAAGCATATGCAGAGCTTTCTCTGGTCGCCTTCCCAATCGGAACAGGAGTGACATGTTTAGCCGCATGCTCTCCTTAAACCTCTGGTGTCTGGGTGGTGTCCAAAAAATGATGTGGGCTTTATAAATAATTGGGAAACTTTCTGGAGGAAACCTGGTCTTGTTAAAAGAGACAGCATCCATCCCATTTTGGATGGGACAGCTCTTATTTCTAGAAATCTGGCCAAATTTATCAAACCCCCACAAACCTGACTATCCAGAGTTGGAAACAGGAACCAGAGTTGCAGTCTTACACATCTCTCTGTAACTTCTCTCCTCCTGTTATTTCCCCAAAACCCTATCTCCTTAGAGACTGTATCAGCTCCCAAACAGACAAAAAATCAAACTAAAAACCAGCAAAAAAACGACTTAAACATAAAAGATCACAAAGAAAGAGCAATACAGTATCCTCAACAGCACCAAAGAGTAAAACATTGAAGTGTGGACTATTAAACATTTGGTCGCTCACTTCCAAGTCTCTGTTAGTACATGAGTTAATAATTGATCAATAAATCAATTTACTCTGTCTTACAGAAACCTGACAGGATGATTATGTTAGCTTAAACAAATCAACACCCCGAGTCATTGTCACTGTCAGAATCCTCAAAGTGCAGGCTGAGGGGGCGGTGTGGCAGCAATTTTCCACACCAGCTTATTAATTAATCATCAACACAGACTTGTTACAAAGCTAAGCCATCAGGCTTTCAAATGACTTTAAAATTTGCCTTGCTCTTTAACACTGATCTATCCAGGGTTTCAGCACCTCTCGTTGACAAACATCACTATTCCTCCCCACTTCTTCTTACCACTCTGCAATGCTGTCCTATGCACCTGTACGAGCTGAAAGCCATCTAAAATGACAAGTGAGTCTCATTCAGCCATGTCTCTGTGAAGCACATGAGCCTACACTGCCAGAACTCCCAACTGTAGCTTCGCCATCGCCTTTAGTGCTTCCATCGTATTAGGGGAAGACCTAAGATTTCCTGTAATAACAGATGGTATACATGGTTTGTGTCATGTTATCCATTCCTGACGCTTTACTCAAGCTCTACAGTATCTCCTTGACTCTTACAGTGGCTGAAAGTATGTCTTTTCCTATGCAAAATAATTATTTTTATTTTATGCAAAATAATTATTTTTATTTTTCGTAGGAGAAGTAACGGTGCATGGAGCAGTGTTCTGCAATCACTTCCTCTGATGGGTTTTTGTCAGTGAGCTGGGGGATGTCGTGGAATTTTGTAAATAAAGTCTGCAACACGGAAAGAGCTGTGGTCAAGCTATTTATTACTGGGCAGGAGAGCCAACAGACACATCAAACATCACAGTTCACAGTCATGCCAGCTTTGCCTTTGGGATGTCTCAGCTCCTCTGTTATAACCCCTCCCCACACACAACTCTCTGTATCTTTTAGTTACAACAGGTTTCTGTCCCACGGACTGTGGCTGGGCAGAGAGCAACTTCCGCTATCTTTTCCCAGGAAGCTCCTGGCACCGGTCATCTTGAGAGTTTGGTCCTTCTACGCCCTAACAGTTAGCAGATAACATAGTGAAACATCATTAGGCCTAGCTAAGCAGTTCTTTACGAGGTCATACTGACACACACTTGCTTCATCTTAAGCAGGCAAAGGTTATACAAAAATCATACACTAAGATTCTAAACACATAAATCTAAATGTGAGGATAAACTAGAATTTTCCATAACAGGGAGTATATATGAAACTCTTCTTTTGTTTTCTCTGTGGTTTCAGATCTTTTACCAATGATGTCTACAGGTTAAGGCAAATCTGATGGTTAGAAACTGCCAAAAGTAATGGCTGAATGATAATAGCCTTTTAGCTGCAGTAAGAATTAGATTAGATATTCTGTGTATCCAGATGTACTGGAGGCAGGAGATAGAAGGTAGGAGTAGGAGGTGGAAACATTATGCTTTGGGACAGTTTGTCTAAGGGTAGAGGATGACTTCACTACATTGACAGGGAAAAAGACTGTCAATGTCATGTTTCTTTTTACTATAGAAAGTAAAATGTTGGATGAGAACCTCCTTCCCTCAACCAAATCACTAAAGATGGGCCGTGTATAGCAGCGGTCCTTTTTTGCACCACGGACCGGTTTAATGTCAGATAATATTTTCATGGACCGGCCTTTAAGGTGTTGCAGATAAATACAACAAAACAAAATGATACGACCAACACAAAAACTGTGGTATTTTGTAAATATAGTAATAAACACAAATTCACTGCGTAGTTGTGTCCTCCTCTCTGCCCCTTAATGCTCTCTGGTCGCTATGGTAATGCGTAAATATTTCTTTCAAAATAAGACACACAACTACAACACGGGAAAAGTTAACAATAAAAACCCCGAAAACCATAAATTTGACACCCAAGCATCAACTCTCGTAGCCCGGTACCAGACCACTCACGGACAGGTCTGTGGCCCAAGGGTTGGGGACCGCTGGTGTATGGGACTTGTGGCTATAGAGTGGCTATAGAAGAAGGTTGTGAAGTGGCCTTGTCAGTCTCCTGACCTCATTACTATAGCGAGCTGAAGCTTGAAGTTGCCAACCAGGCAACCAAGAAACCTAAAAGACCAAAATCCCACCTGAGAGATATGAAAACCTGATAATAAGAAATTATGCCAAGAAAGTTAGTATTCTTGACCAAGTACTAAAACAAGTATTTGATCTTGTGGAGAAAAAAACCTAATTTCACTCAATGACATGCAAATCTGTTTATAATAACTTTTGAGTCTCTATGCAATTAGAGACTATTCATTGTTTTGGAAATGAATAAACTTACAAAGTGGCTTACAAACTTACAAAGTAGCTCGAATAATTATTTCTCCGACTGTATCTAAACTTTCCTTGGTCTGACAAACCTAACCAACATAATAAGACATCTTGTACAATTTTTGAGAGAAATACACCCCTTTGACAGGAGCAAACCTCTGACAGAAAAAGGGTTAGAAAGGGCTTTTGCATAAGATTCCCTCTTATAGTTAACCATTAGACAAACTAGCTAATGTAGTCAAAGGTTGTTTTGACAAATCAAATGTCATCTTTGCAGATCCTCCAACCCTTTTTGCAGCCCTGTGTTAGAACAACATCAAGGGGCAATGGAAGGACCGGAGGGCAACTATCACAGTCCTTCATCCAGTCTGTGCCTGAGTCAGACTCCTGTCTGCATCACTGTAGCAAGCAGGTATTGGTCTTCACACGCATGGTATATTGTTAGTTCCATAGGTAGTTTGTCAAAGACATAATTTTTGTAGTTTTGCCTCTATTCACCACCACAGTGAATGAAACATTCAAAAAGAAAAAATTGATTGAATGCAGATTTTCAGCTGTAACTCAAGACTTTTAACAAAAATGTTTAGCAATTTTTGCCTTTAGAACAGCAGTCATTCTTCATGACATAGATTCAGCAGTGTATTGGAATAATTCCTCTGGGTTTTTGGCCTATATTACCACAACAACATCACACAGGACACGACCCATAATAGTAACACTTATTGGCTAGTGGATTTAAGAGCAGACCACAGTAACCTCCCTGAACAGGATCCAGTAATCATCACAGTAGTAGATATCCAAGACGGTGTCTCCAGTATGCAGATTGGACAGCACCAGGACCTAACGTGCTCAAGAAGCTGACTTTACTCCTTGAGCATCTGGCAACACAAAAGAACAATCTGCAGATATTTTAGGCACACCTGGAATGGCTAACTAAAGGTTGGACAGTCCTTATCCCGAAGGATCCCCAGAATAGTAGGATAGTCCCATCCCACTACAGGCCAATAACCTGCCTTAATGTCACATGGAAACTCCTGCCAGGATTCATAGCAGCTAAGATGAATGGGCATATGTCTCAATTCATGAGCGGGGCATAGAAATTAATTGGCAAAACACCAGAAGGACAAAACATCAGCTACTGGTAGACAGAGCAGTTGACCAAGACTTGTCTTCACCTTTCACCTTGCTTCTCCAGCTCCTCTCTCCGCCCTTAGTATTTCTCCAGCTTCTCACGTTCTTCTTCACATTGTTCTTCCTGATGTAGCTATCACTTTATATAGCTACATCTATCATTACGGCCTTCTTCCTCTGCTTGTCCACCACTACTATGTCCAGTTGGTATGCCTTCAACAGTTTTTTGTCTGTATGTCATTAGAGTTTAGTTGGGGTGCTGTGATTCAGTTACATTTTGTTGCTCATGCAGGTCCATGGAAAATAGCCCTCCAGAGCTGTCCTTTGAGGAGGAGAAGCCCTGGTGCCTTGAGCCTGGTGAGTCTTTCAAGTGTTAATTAATTTACATTTTTGGCTCATATATTGTTGTTATAAGCAGGCCAGGCCACATTGTTTTTTTATGTTTTGATTAAGGGACCCGTTGAAGCAGAAATTACCTTCTGTATATTTAAAATAAAAGAGTACAAGAAAACTTTCTGGAGAAATTGTGGTGGGATTGTTGCTACTGGCAGACTAGGTCTGGGGCTATTGGTGGCACTAAAAACCTTGTTGCTACAGTTTGTTGCTGTAAAGTGAAAAACTGAGAAACAAAGCAGCCCCAGACCATCACACTATGACCCCTATATTTTACTGTTGGTTGATGTTCCTTTTCTGAAATGCTGCATTACTTTTACGCCAGGACACACACCTGGGGGGGCATGTTATTCTGCTGATGACAGCAGCACTAATGATCTAAGAAATCCATATATCACTTGACATGTTTTCTTGAATTTTTTTTTTAACAAATACTACCATCAGATTAAATTTGAAAACGATAACTGTGGACACTAAAATGCTAACAAAAAGATAGACAGACAAGCAAATATACCAAATGGATTACATATTCCCTCCCTTTGGGGCAACAATGACCCTTTTTTTTACAATGTAAGATGGAATTTAACATAGACTGAGTGGCACACTGCTTAAACCTTGTGTAGAGTACATGCATAGTTTAATGGGGAACTACAAGTACTGGAATTACCACTCATTTTTGTTTGTATCTTTCTTTGTCTCTGTCTATGTACACTACATTATCAACTGTGCCTGTTTTTGTTCTCTGCATTATCATTTTACCAGTTCTAAACCAAGCTTAGTGATGTGTGACTCACCATTCATTTCACTGGTGAGTCACATTTACAATTTTGGCAAATGTTCTAGTGCACAGGCCCAATAGCACATTTATGTAACACAAGCACCCATGGAAATTTCTAACATGTCAACATTCTTGACTCCAAAGGAAGGTATGACTTGTCTCATCCATTTTGCCAGTTTTAAGGTATTTCTGATATTTGTGTACATCTTTTTTTGTGACGTCAAAATGCAAGAGAATTAACAACTCTTAATTAATATCTTTTGGATCTTTTTAGTCTGGTGGTTCTCTTTTACATAGCTTACAGAGCTTGTAAGCAAAGCTCTGTCTTCCTTGGACATTGGATCAGGCCTTTGACACTGATGTGGTTCAGCATCTCAGCAAAAGAAATCATCCTTTTGATGTCAGTAAATTGTGAATGTCTAAACATTTCCACACCAGGTCAGTCAAATACATATAGCAGTTTAGCCCGTCTAAAAGGCGGTAACTTTTATTTGTTTAAATCTCGCAACAGTTTAGGCAAAGATAACCTTTAAAACTGCTCAGTAACTTGAGCAGACTGCAGTGTTGACTAGGGCTGCAATAATTCGTTGAGATTTCTGATTAACTCAACTAATAAAAAAAATCATCATCAATTTTTTGCTTTGACCAAACTTCAGTGTTCACTGTAGCCACCACATACTCCTTACAAACACACAAACTCACTTATTCACTTGCACAAAAATAGATACACAAAAACACACACCAGATCTACCTCATCCAGAAGATATCAAGATGTCAGAACTCTTTTTACTTTCTGTTAAAAAAACAAAGCATTCTACATAGACAGAGAATAGGCAGTTTTATTCCTTAGTTTAGATTCCATATATTCCTTAATTTATTTCACTTTGACCTTTGACTGTACTTGAAGTTTTTTTTTTTTGGTTTTTTTTTGCATTTAGGAATATGTTTTCTCTTAAAAAAGTCAATTTAATATGGAACATAATACAATCTAGGGGGTTCTTATTATTATTATTTTTTACAGTTTATATCAACAATTCACCGAGTTCTTTTGATTCCTCAGAGGCATCTGATGGAAGACAAAAACACTGCTCAGCAGACCATTTAACACTTTATTTCTCTTTCACATTACTTCTAGAAGGGAGATGCGTCCTGCATGACACGTTACCACGGATCTTAAAATGGCTTAAAGGCAACACAAGCCAGATGCTAGAGTTTAAAACGGACCTGTTCATTTTGTTGAGCCTTCAGTGTACGGCCATTGCCATTTTGCCAGAAGTGTTAGCAGAAAGGAGGAATAACAAAACCTTTTGACAGTGCTGGAAATCACAGTGCCTTACCTGCTGGCCATACCAGGTTTTCTGGGTTATATAAGCCTTGGACATGTTCCCCCAGCTTCCTTGCAATGTCTTGCCAGATGGTGCTTCATTTCGAGTACATAGTACTTTATCACTCCGAGTGGAGGAAGGAGACTCACAACCCTTTGAGTGTAGATCCAAGGGCCCATGTACATCCCAGCCATAGAGTAACTTGTAAGGGGAAGAACTCAGTTAAAGGTAGGGGAACTTCTCTGTATGCAAACAGCAGGAAGGGCAGCCACGGGTTGGTTCCCTGGTCTTTTAGAAATGAGTGTAGATAACTGACAGTGACTACATTAGGTTTTGGTCTGACTTCCTTGGAGGACATGTTTTCTGGCATATGGAGCATGCACTTCAGGATTTCTGTATGTCTGCAAACACTAAAGACCCAGGGAAGGGTGTGTGTTAGGTACATGATAAAGGACCTAGGGACCAGGGATCTCAAGATATTGGTGGTCACAGTCAACTGCGTATACCACATGCTTATTAAAAAATGAACTTTTCATTTCCCCTCTCACTTTCCATTTTCCCCTTCAGTAACCTTAGCAATCAAGTTTTTCAATGTCTCATCCTCCCTAAAACTCCATTCCTGGGATAACATCAACAGGCAGGCTCTGTACCACCACAAAAGGCAACATGTAGGACTGTCCATTAATGGTCACTGTCACATCAGCTTTGGGGTAATGATACTTATCAGCATGTACACACAAAATTTCCTCCTGTCTGCTATAATCCACATTGCTCACTGGTACCATACAATGGTTAACCAAAGACATTTCCAACAAAGCAGTAACTCGCTGACTATTGACATTTACCATTTTCTAGCGCTGCATTTCCACTGTCTTTCCCTGTGGGCTCCATCTCCTACTGGGGTGCATAGCTATCCCCTGTGACCTTAGCTTTGCAGATGGGGCACACAGAGGTTTTGTGGCCTGGCTGCTGGCAATAATAACAAACAAGGTCCTTAGCAGAGGTTTCTGAGTTTAGTGGTTTTCTTGTGGCACTGGTTTACTCTCTGTCTTTGAAGGACCTGGCAGAGAAGACTGGAGCACTGTTTAGTGCCCAGTGGAGCATGAAGCCAGAGCCCCTTTACAAGCATTGCAACTGTACCACAAGCTTAGCAGCCGTATATCCATCTGCTGGCTTGTGCTCCCTCACCCAGGTCCTCACCTTCACTGTGAGCACCCAGGTTTTCTGTCAGAAAAATGGTCTTATAAAGTGAGACACAGAGCAGCAAGTTTAACATATTTTCAAAAAAAATAAATAAAGGGTGTTTATGTACAGTGGAGGATCAGCAGACTGGGTAAAAGACATATCAGGCAGTTTGTACCATCTGTTTGTACCAGAGACAATCCCATCAAAGGCCTTGGACTGAATGGTGTCTCCAAGATTGTGGAATGGGTTACACATTATGTCAGTAAACGAGTTGTGCAACTTCCTGAACATACTTCTTATTTCATTACTTGCAAGCGAGCAACAGCAAAGTCTATGCAAATCTTCGTCAGGGTGATCCTGTTGAGCCTTTTTATACATTTCACTAATCACACACTTCTGGGAAAAGATATGTGTGACTTATTGCTGTAATAATATATTATAGTCATTACTATTTAATGTTAAAGGAATGCTTGGTTCATGGTTGGCCCTGCGACAGACTGGCGACCTGTCCAGGGTGTACCCCGCCTCTCGCCCTATGACAGCTGGGATAGGCTCCAGCGCCCCCCGCGACCCTGAAAAGGATAAGCGGAAGTGGATGGATGGATGGATGGATGGATACATACATACATACATACATACATACACACACACACACACACACACACACACACATATATATATATATATATATATATATATATATATATATATATATATATATATATATATATATATCCAGATGGGTGTGGTCTGCTTTTTAAACAATCCCAGTATGGAAAAGAAAGAACTGACAGCTGGAGCATCTCAAAAAACAGATTTTAAAACTCACCAATGGAAAAATTAAAGGCTACAATAATTTGTATGTCGATTTGTTTATGTCTATTTATAGAGCTCCATTTCATTTTAGCAAACACATTTTATCTATTGTCACATAACATCCTGTTTGACCTGAGACATGAAAAAATAACAAACATAATGATTTACTTCCATTTTATGAAAAGTACTGATGATTGCAAGAAAAATCGTAACAGCTAGGATTTATATATAACAATAACAACCATTAAATCCCACATTGTTGTGAGAGGAGAAAGACAGGATATAAGACATGCTGTGGAAGAGAGCCAGAGATTAATAAGAAGTATGGTGTGTTTATAACACCAGAGAGGTGGAAACACATTGTGAGAAAGGTGATTGAAGAAGAAACACTCAGTGCTGTAAGATAATTACACTTCACAAGATATCTTGGAATAAGAAAAAATATCTAGACTTTAGACAAGTGAGAAATATCCTAAAAGAAGTGTTGAGACACTCATTCCAAGTACTTTATTAAGTCAAATAAACTCAAAACTGGCCCATCAATGTTTCTTTCAGCATCACTTCTTTCTCACTTTGAGAGGACGATTATTGTGGTCACCAGTCTTTCACAAGGGTAACAACCATTCTCACTATTAGACACTATTATTTAGAATCAATCAACCAATTAACCTAACTCAGTTAAGTGCTTGTCTTTGGACTGTGGAAGAGAGCCCATAGGAAGAGGCCCAAGTCAGATGGTAGAGTCAAACCCAGGACCTTCTTGCTGTGAAGTAGCAGCTGCACACTTGACTGTGTGTTAAAGTTTGAACAACAAAAGTTTAAGTGTGGGAATTATTACTAAAAATGGTTGTAAGATAACAGTGTCATCTCAAACAGTTTGTTGGTGATATGCATGTAAAGTAACTAATTTTATTATTTATAAACTAAATAAGAAACAAAAGACATTCTCAAAACAAGATTAATAATTTTATTCTTTGTGTTCTTAGTATCTCACTGAATCAGCATTCACACCAATAATAAACAAAATGACCAACAGCAATAGCATATATTGCTTTGGAACAATCCATTAACTTGCTTCATGAACAGTAAAATAAAAAATCTAGATCCTAACTAAATGACACGTCTTACCATACCTTATTCAATGAAACTTAAAAAAATATAAATTAATTTAGAAAGAAAAGATGCAATATTGTGTCAGACTGGGTGTTTGAACGTTTCTTTGCTTCCACAGGTGGATGTTCAGAATCCATCGGTGGGTTAGTCTCGGGGGCAGCACATACTACCCTCTGCCCCTTCAACATCCAAAAGACACCATCTGACTATGACTTTCTACTTCCCCAACCAGGTAGCCCTCCCTAACAGTGCATGTACCTCCTCTCACTCAGCCATAGCTTCCTGTGCATGTCAGCTGTTTCATGCTGCCTGTCCTGTCTGTGTTCCTCCTGCAGACATGACAATGCATCTGTGCCGTTTGCTGTGCTAACTATAAGTGCCCTTTGAAAAATGTTGTATAACTCATTGTTTTTGTTCAGTAAACACAAATGATTACTATATAACACGATATTTAATTACACAATTTTATTCTGTGAAGTTAAGTGTGGTACACTAATTATTGGAGCCATTTAATAAGCTCCCTGCTATAGTATGATCTGATTATGAGCAGGAAGCATGTGTATGTCTTTGTGTCATGAATGGATGGGTATGTGTGAGTGAGTGAATGGCCTGGGTGTGTGTGTGCACGGCTGGGCACAGCCCAGTGTTTGAAGCTCACTGTCCCTTTGGGACATTGCTGCAGTTCCCCAGGATGTGGCCCTGCCTTTGGTTCCAGGGCGTGTGGCTGGATGTTCGGGCGTGATTGTTGATCTGCTTCATTGGGGGTAGCTTATTTGGTGTGGGGGTGGTTCTCCGGAGCCTGGGGCCCTGGGGCTGTAGTATATATATATATATATATATATATATATATTTATATATATATATATATATATATATAAAAACACCCAGCACGCCCCTGCGGGCGGTTTATCCTTCAAGATCGGGTCCTCTACCAGAGGATGTTCCTAGGACTGCGCTCTTCTGGACAGAGATCTCCAATGTTATGTATGTTCCCGGGATCTGCTGGAGGCACTCGCCTAGCTTGGGAGTCACTGCACCTAGTGCTCCGATTACCACTGGGACCACCGTTACCTTCACCCTCCACATCTTCCCGAGCTCTTCTCAGAGCCCTTGGTATTTCTCAAGCTTCTCATGTTCCTTCTTCCTGATGTTGCTGTCATCGATCACTACGGCCGTCTTCTTCTGTTTACCACCACTATGGTTGGTTAGCCACCACCATTTTGTCTGTCTGTATTTGGAAGTCCCACAGGATCTTAGCTCGGACATTCTCCGCCCTTGGGGGCCTCTTCCATTCTGACCTTGGGACGTCCAGGTTACACTCAGCACAGATGTTCTTGTACACTATGCTGGCCACTTGGTTATGCCGTTCCATGTATGCCTTGGCTGCTAGCATCTTGCACCCTGCCGTTATACATACATGTATATATATCTATATATCTATCTATCTATGTGTATATATATATATATATATATATATATATATATATATATATATACTTTCACCCCAAGTCCAGCACCCTGAGGCTGTACGCTAAGCGGAAGGAAGGGGGCCGGGGACTGGTGAGTGTCAGCACCACAGTCCAGGATGAGACAACGAACATCCAAGAATACATTGGGAAGATGGCCCCAACTGACCGAGTGCTCAGTAGCACTCAGGCAGCAGAAACCCAAGAAAAAAAGAGGAGGGAGACGAGGAACCATCATGGAAGGACAGGCCCCTGCATGGTATGTACCACCGGCAGATAGAGGAGGTGGCTGATATCCAGAAATCCTACCAGTGGCTGGACAAAGCTGGACTGAAAGACAGAACAGAGGCACTAATCATGGCAGCACAAGAACAAGCTCTGAGTACAAGATCCATAGAGGCTGGGGTCTATCACACCAGGCAAGACGCAGGTGCAGGCTGTGTAAAGATGCCCCAGAGACAATCCAGCACATAACAGCAGGGTGCAAGATGCTAGCAGGCAAGGCATACATGGAACGCCATAACCAAGTGGCCGGCATAGTGTACAGGAACATCTGTGCCGAGTATAACCTGGAAGTCCCGAGGTCAAAATGGGAGATGCCCCCAAGGGTGGTGGAGAATGACCGAGCTAAGATCCTGTGGGACTTCCAGATACAGAAATGGTGGTGGCTAACCAACCGGACATAGTGGTGGTAGACAAACAGAAGAAGACGGCCGTAGTGATCAATGTAGCGGTTCCGAATGACAGCAATATGAGGAAGAAGGAACATGAGAAGCTTGAGAAATACCAAGGGCTCAGAGAAGAGCTCGAGAGGATGTGGAGGGTGAAGGTATCGGTGGTCCCCTTGGTAATCGGAGCACTAGGTGCGGTGACTCCCAAGCTAGGCGAGTGGCTCCAGCAGCCCGGGAATAACATCGGAGATCTCTGTCCAGAAGAGCGCAGGCCTGGGAACAGCTAAGATACTGCGCAGGACCCTCAATCTCCCAGGCCTCTGGTAGAGGACCCGAGCTTGAAGGATAAACCGCCTGCAGGGGCATGCTGGGTGTTTTTATATATATATATATATTTATGCAACGATACTCGTATCGATATTGAACCGTTCGATACAGTGCTTTCGGTTCGGTAAGCATATGTATCGAACAATACAAAATTTTTAATTTATTTTATCAACTTTTCTTCTGACGGTGCTGTCTGTGTTGAGCGCTCAGTGGATCTGCGCTCGACAGTGCAGCCTAGGCGGAGTAGTCGAACGCAGATTCACTGAGCACAGGGCAAGCTAGCAAGACAGAAGTTAAGCTCTCCTTGCAACATGGCAAATTGAACCTCCCCCACCCTCATTCAGATCTGGTGTTTGGAACTATTTTGGTTTTCATGTGACGTATGACCCTGAAGGTAAGCGCGTCATGGACTAAAGTAAAACAGTATGTTGGATGTGCCAGCAATGCTCAATTACATGGGTGGGAACTAGAGTGTTAGCGCAGTTAGCTCGTTAACGTGTTGGCCGTCCAGCCCCACGCACGGGGGGATCCACGGTAGCTTGTTAATGGACATTTGCCGTGTTGTGGCGTTAACGTCATTTCAACGAGATTTACGCTGACAGCACTAGTGGGAACACAACGACTATGACTGCACATTTACTCCGACATCATCCTAGTGCAAAGACAAGTGGAAGCAGACAAAAACAACAAGCACGCATGCTACAAACTTTACCCGAGTCATTTAGACAGCCGTTAGCACATGATTCTCCTTATGGGGACCTGATATGTTTAATATGCTGCTGAGAATATAGCCCAGAAGAAGCGTATAGTATAGCTTTTATTTTGGAAAGAGCCATTTCTCTGTAATAAACTCTCTTTTCCAAAGATGAGTGATTCCTCAGGGCTCGCAAAAACTTTAGGCTTTACGCAAAACTTTACGCAAAAACGATAGGCTGACGAGCAGGGCAGAGATAGATTTTGGTAGCCCGACTGGAAAAATCGCTAGCCCCGGGACGTCGGGCTAGCGATTTTTCCAGTCGGGCTACCAAAATCTATCTCTGCCCTGCTCGTCAGCCTATCGTAGGAAGGAAAAATATATGTCAATGCTTTTGCATTCTTTCGGAAATGTAGCTGGGTAATTATGTCATTGGCATCGGTGAGCCACTGTCAATATGTGACATATTGAAATCGCGTTTGAATTTGCGCTTGTTTTTTGCTTTCACTTTGCAATCGCGCGAACTGTGTATAGAGAGCGACAGCACTGATTGGTGAGTGATGATAATTTGCGCACCAATTCCCCTGACATCGTCTTATCAATCGCTAGCTTACTATGCAAACATGACAAGTGAAATCTCCCGCAGCTTAAACATGTGAGACGTTGATCGCGCAGAGAAGCGTTATGTGAGTGCGTGTGTAAAAGCAGCAGGATATATATTTTAGTTCTGCTGAGCCAAGTAAGACAGGTCAGGGTGAAGAAGTGACAGCCAAAGAAAAGCTTACCACAAAACGGAAATGTTATGACAAATCTGACTATAAGGCAAAAAGAAAGTGCAGCTTTATGGTTTCATGGACAAAAGAATTTCTGTGGCTGCAATATGACGAGCTAAATAACCAGGGCTGCACATAAGTGGTCCGCAGGTGCGCATTCGCTGTCAAAATAAAAAACGCGCTCAAGATAAGAAGTTGCAATGCATGTTTGCGTACATAGGATTTTGTGGAGGAGGACAGACATTTGTTTAGAACTCTTAAAGATGTCGAAGAAGCAAGCTCCTTTAAGCAATTTCTTTGGTGTTCCTCCACCTCCAAAGAAATGTTAGAAGGAGTCTGAACCACATATACCATACACATACCACCATATATTCTTTTTTTTTCTTTTTTTTTTCATGTTCATGTTTTCATGTTCAGGCATTTTACTTTAACTGTGATGATATCATTCCAGAACTCCAACATATGGTCTTCATTTGAATACTCAGATATATCTGACTGATTATAATCATTTTTGTATATTTGATGTCTTAGCACCACCTCAGGGTGTAGAAGAGTCACACATTCATGCCGATTTCAGCCTTTTTGTACTCTCTTTCCCAGTCCTCCAGCATGCCTTTAGTATGTAATCCGTAGGACTGCAAGACTGCACATAGTTTAGAATTCTTAGTCAGCTACCTCCTCATAGAATAAGTAGATACTGTCAAAAAATCCCAAAACAGAACTCTAGCATCTGGCTTGTGTTCCCTTACAGTATTTGAAGACACCTTAAACAGCTGCCCTCCATCCCAGCCTCCTCCTCCTCCTCCACCTGTGAGACACAGCTTTACTGAGCCCTCATCATCCTCATCCTGTAACTCTTCCATGTCATCCAACTCTGTTATCACTCAACTACACATGCCCCCCTCTGGACACGAGCATGTCCTGTTAACTCCAGGTAACGTTTTTTGTTTTTGTTTTTTTTTTAAAAACAAGCTAAATAAATAATTTTAGGGCATTATATTTCTCAGTGTAATAAGTGTTACACTTATTATTTACAACATTACTTTGCTCGTGTTGGCTTGTGTGACTGACTTTCTCTGTTGTCCAGACTCAGTTTTTGGAATGGTGAACAGTGCTGCTCCCTCGCATCCAGCCAAAAGGCAAACGGACAATGTGAAAAGCTCCAGAGGCATCCTGGAGTACAACCATCCAGGTACAACCTCTCACTAAAGAGACCATCCTGTCTCTTTAGTGAGTGTTCACTGAGCTCATGGGCAATTAGTAATACTGAAAACATATGTAAGTAGTATTAAAGTTGTTAAATTGTAGATAAAGTCACAGAGGCAGAACCCTGTGCTGGGCAAGCTGGATCCGTGGATTCGTGCAGTTGATGGTAAACTCCATGACTAAGCAACAGGGGATCTTAATATAGTGCTCGGTCAGTGTATAAATGACTGCATGTTTTATAGGTTTCAGACCTTTCATGTTGGGAGTGGAAGATCAAAATTTTTAGATCTAGATGCCTTTGAAATTGTGCAGAACCAAAAATCTCTCCTTCGGTTAACCAAAGGAGAAATTTTTGGTTAAAAGGTTCATAGAAGAAAAGGTGTTTTTTGTGTGTTGACTCAAGAAATCTCATCAACATGGATTCTTCTTTATGTCCCTAGCAACTTTTCAATGAAGACAGTAAGACTGCTTTTGTACAAATAGGCTTGATTCCTTTCAGTCAAAGGAGTAGAAAGGCAGTGGAACATCTAGGAGATTTCTACATGATTAGAATTTCATGACTTCATGAAAAATGTCTGAAATCTGAAGGTGCAGGAAAAAGATCAGTACGCTGATAAGCAGTGTTTAGTCTTCTCCTTCCCAAGTTTTCCACTGACATCATTTCTCTCCTCTTCCTCCAAGTATCACTGGACTGTTTGCAGGCACCAGCGAGGCCACCCAAGCCATATCCCAGGAAGATTCCTCCAGAAATACAACCAGAAAAACCACACAGCCTGGAGCTGGAGAGTGAAGATGCAAAGATAGCCAAACTGATGGGCGAGGGTTTCGCTTTTGACGATGTGAAGCGAGCACTGATGATTGCTCAGTACAAAGTGGATGTGGCCCGAAACATCCTGCGAGAATTTGCCTTAGTGGCCCCCAGACTCAACCTCTAGTCCTAACAGAGTGTGAAAGTGGAGCACAGCAATGAAGCCGTGCCTCTAAAAAGGGCTTCTTTATTCTCTTTGGTCTCAGAATTTTAGGGGAAAATAGTGAGGGAAAGAAACAGAAATATTTCAAGGGAGACTTAGTTTTTTGTTGCCAAATAGAGATGACATGCACAACAAAGTGGCTAAAACCAAATCACTGCAGAGCACAGGGAATCAAAAAAGGGAAAGATATGGATGTGAATGATTAAACCTGTGAAAAAAAGAAGAGGCTTGTTATGTTTACAGTGAACTTTGCCAGTGCTGGCCTCTGGTTTTAATTCTTCTGTGTGTCTGGGTGCGTGGACCAGATCATGCTACTGCTGCTACTGTCGTATCACATTACTCAGATCTGAAAGATTCTTATAATAGCAAAGCAGTTTCAGCTGCACGTTGTCAGAGGGTCAGTTTTCATAACCAGTGGGGTGAGCCTTTCTCCAAGATGTTTCTTCTCTAGCTGCTTTCCACCCTCTCCTCTATTTAGTGCCTTCTGTTTTACTTCCTCCTCCTCTTGCCGTATGTATTTTTCAGAATACTCCATTTTTTGCCCAGAGTTTGACATAGTAATTGTACTACGTGTAGAGGAATAAATACTTCATTTGGACAAGAAAAGCAGAGGAGAAGCATGGGAGGGCTAATTATGCTCCTCGCTTCTGTTCCTACACCGGGAACATGTTTATTATTATGTTTTTCATTTTTGGGCAGCAAGCCTAGGAATGTATTTGTTCTCCATAAGTGACCTTTACCTTTTTTCATTCCCTCAGGCCTAGTTTTTTTCTTTAAGTGATGGCGTGTTTAATGTTTGTGGATGTTTGATTTGTCTGTGTCTAAAGCCAAGTTTAAAGAAATGACAGGAATGGGTGCAGTTCCATAAAACATACATATCTGTTAGATCTCAAGAGATGAGACGATCCACAGCCACCTGTCTCCCACTGTCTCCCACTGAAAATGTTCACATCCACACATGATGGAGGAAGCACTCTCAGCCTGATTTTGAGAGAGTGTGACTTGATAGCTTGCACGTGAACACAATGGAGAAGAACAAAATACTGCAGAGGTTTCAAAACGCAAGACCAATTATATGCACAGTCATTGTAATGTTAAAAACCCTTACCTCACAATATGGCATCTGCTACAGGAAACACAGCATAAAAACTTGTTACAACAACTACAATGTTAATCAACCAAAACAACAACAGGTTAAAGCCTAAACCAAGAAAAGACACAATAGTGTCATAATAAAGAAACTTATCATGGGATGTCCCTCGGCGCCCTGAGGCTAACTAAGCAGTGTTTCAGGGTTTCTTTATCACAAAGAAAAGTTTAAAGCCTATTCCTGAAAGTGCAGTGCCTGTCTTCTAAACCCAAACTGGATGATCTGCTGCCCATTCTGTTTTTCAAAAGTTACAATTTTAGCCAAACACATGGGGTTGCATCTTAAAAGATATCTGGTGTAAAACTCAAATCAAACATCTTGTGCTACCTGGTGGTGATCCCTTTATGATAAGGGAGCAGCTGAAGACAGCTTTTATACAGAGTATGCAGACCATAAAATCTAAATTTTATGGTCTGCAGTGACCTTTCCCTTCAGGGGGACTAGTTGAACCTAACAATTCCACATATTCACAGAATCCACTGTAGGAGTCAGGTGTTAATATTTGTTTCTTTAATATGTCAAATATCTGAAATTCCATAATAATTTCACCTCATAATTTGAGACTGTGATAAAAATTTACTTTCCAAAGTAATTTTTGAGATTTCCTGAACAATTTCTTTGAAGAAAACAAGCTCAGGTGATGTAACACGTAAATTGTTTATCGTTTCTGTAATTGCTTTCATGCATTTGTCAAACCTGCGGATTTGTTGACATCGTGTCTTATCATATGAACAATTTATCCTTTGTTCTGAGTTTTTAAGTCAATAAATCAAGACTCCTTAGTACAAAAACAAACAACCGAGAGCAAAAAGTTGAACTGTCCTTAGATTAAATACTGTCGTATTTATACGTTTAAACGTTGCTTGCATGTTTTCTTACATAACATTCGCAGACAGCATGCTGCCTAGATTAAAATAGGTGCTATTTTCCTGTTTTCACTTCCACATTCCAATTTTATGGTCATTGACTGTTAGACTATCAAAATAATCAGTGTTGATAAGTGATAGGGTTTCATTGTTTGTTTATTTTTCACAGAGCCCACTCTGATTGAGGCTTCTCCCTTTTCAAATGGAAATAAAATGGTTCAGTCAAAACTTTGTTATACCATAAATACAAGAAAATGATATTCACAAATCTACTAACACAGCTCACTGGCTTTATGTGTTAGTCTTTAAATGGTCCAGTTGTATTTATAGTGTGAGTGTGATCCCCAGCATGAAGGCCTTCTTTTACTTGAGTATTTAGTTCATGTTGTGGAACAAGCCATGGTTTTTAACAGGCTTCTCCATGATAACGTTCAACAGACTCACATAGCTACCAGATTAACATGCAAAAATGTGAATGTGGCTCTACCCATGTATTAATGGAGACAGGGAGTTTACACATATCTGGAACCACAACACTGATATTTCACATTCTGATATGCCATTTAGTGGCATTCCCCCTTAATTTGATGGTTTACTTTTGCAGTGGTTCTTTTGTATAGCAACCATCTTTCCTAAGCTCAGTATTGTCCATTCTGTTGGACACCCTTGTAATGGGCTTAAATAACCTTTGGTTGCAAAGGGCGATTTTAATGTTCTGAATTCATTTAGATATTAATGTGCTCTAGTGAAAGAAATGTATTGATAATATGTCATGCATAATGTGCAGTGTATGTTTATATTTATGTTATTCATGCTTTTTCTTGATTGGTTGATTTTTTTTTAAATCAATAATAAACAGTCACAGTTACCTATTAAATGGTTTGTGTTCATGTATGCCAAGGTTATTAACCCTAAATCTGATGTGTGCATGCCCTTTCACAGCGCTTTTCTGACAGCTTGTGTTTAAAATACACTCTTTTAGCCAGTGGCTTCTAGTAAACATGCAACAGTAAAAACAAAGGTATCCATCCTCTTGCGCTTATTCAAGCGTTTCACAAGCATGTTTCACAATTTGCACTAATTCAGGAATCAGACAGAAACAGGTTGGTGGCATTGACCATGTTAACTCTTTTGTGCACATAGTCAGTTTTCCTGTAGCAAGGAAACGGCATTTGAATAATGCAACTGGATTTTATTAGAGACTCATTAGAGACTTGTTCAACTAAAAAAAAACGGCAGTCATTGTTCATCTCTCAGAAATATGACTGTCAGGTTTGCTATGATGGCATTACTTCACTTAGGTGTCACGTTAGAAAGGATACAAAACATTTTCATTGTGATGCAGATGATACCCGGTCTTGTCTATCTGTTAGGTCAGATGACACACAATAATTATTTAAACTACAGGAAATAAAAACAAAGACATGGACAACCCCTAACCAGTTGTGGCTGCTGGGTAGCCCTCTTGGATAAAATTTGGATAAAACTGAGTTAATTGCCCAGGTGATAGTGGAGGATGGACAGATGTGTCTCAGAAAGTCAGTGCATATTCTTTCATTGAAGGAGTTGAGAAGCCGAGAATCACAGGTGAGTACCAACCAAAACAGATAGTCTCCAATCAGTGATACAGATAGCTCACTACATACAACAACAACCTGATCAAGAGGTCATTAACCTCCTAAGACCCAAACTCTTCCAAGGCATGCATTTTTAATTTCTCTTTGATATTTGGACTGATTGGGACCCGATGAATGTAAAAACAAAGAATTACCAGATTAATTTTTTTTACCTGATTTTTGTTTCTAAGAAAAATGAGAGCCACATATGAGGATATTCATTTAACATTTTGATAGAACAGTAGCAGTATAATGTCCTCGTAAGTGGATATCAAGCCCTTGTGGAGCAAAATTGAGTATTTTGGTCTGAATAACCCAAAATGTGATGTCCACATATGTGGACGCCAGGTCCTAGGAGGTTAATGTAAAAATCAGCAAAAGGATTAGGATTAGGATTCAACTTTATTGTCATTACGCATAGAGGGTAACAAAATACTACTCTTGCACTTCTGATTAGATGCAAATTGTAAGTGCAATAAGAGCAATTATATACAGATACGTTACGTATCTGTATATAATTGTAGCTTGCCTCCACCAGTGTGTGAATGCGAGAGTGAATGAATAGTGGCATTGTAAAGCGCTTTGGGTGCCTTGAAAAGCGCTATATAAATCCAATCCATTATTATTATTATTATTATTATTATAATACGTAGAGAGCAAATATACAGATGTACTATGGGCAAATGTATGGATATACTGATATATACAGATAAGGGTAGTATAAATGGTCCAGCCAACACGGGTTCCCACCAGCAGGCAAAATCCAAAAACAAGACCAGCCTACTTTCACCTGAGGATGACAGAATCTATAAAAGGAAAAAAACATACAATATTACAGAGAAAATTACACCAATTGTAGAATCCTTTGGTGACAGCAGGAAAGAAATATGCCATTTTAAGGGGAAGAAACCTCTGGCAGAACCAGGCTCAGAGAGCGGCAGCCATTGGCTGAGATGACTGAGATCAGAACATAGTCAAAGAATTCTGATTCTGACGATTAGTTTAAATGAATCAACACCCCTGAGTCATACTAACATAATCATCATGTTGTAAACCAGGTTTCTGTAAGGCAACTTGTTGATCAATTATTAATTCATGTACTAACAGGGACTTTGAAGAGAGAGACCTAATGTTAATGATCCACATTTTGCTATTTTACTCTTTGGTTTAGTTTTAGATACTATCTAGTTATGTCTTTATTGTTTTGGGGGAATAATGGGGGATCATGTGTACACTGTAAAGAAATAAAAACAGATTTTCTATGAAATTTATAGAATTTTCTCATTATTATTAAATACATGACATATCAAAATGACAAAAATCATACATGAATTAGCATGTCTAATGTAGAACAGGATAAGAAACCAACCATCCTGTTGCTCCCATTGAAATGTATATAGCCTATTTAGAATCAAAAACTTAAAGTTGTCCATAGCCTACTGTTGTTACCATCAGCGGAGCAGGGAGAGGGTGTTTTTCCAGAAGCCCAGGTTCTCTAGCATATCGAGACTATCTCTCTACACGTTACGGTACGGCCCCCCTTGGTTGTGGCGTGTGGATACTTCTTTAAGACACTCCGGCTCACCCGGCCACGCCCCACAGCTCACGTATAAAGCAGCTGTGCAGATGTGACACCAGTGGTCGTTTGATCTCCACTTGTGTTGTGTGTGTGAGTGCCTTGAGAGTAGTGATGGTAAATTCGATTCTTTTTAATGAATCAAGTTTTTTGAGTCATTTGAGTCACTGAGTCAGTTGCCCAGAGAGTGAAAAAAATTTACATTTTCACTCAAACTTAATTTGTTTCTCTTTTCATGTATATCCTACTGGTAAGATGAGTGATTGAAAAAGAAAAACAACTATTTTATAGAGCAAAAAAGAGCAACAAAAATTAAGATTTCTAAAGGAACATTTATTTTATTTATTTTTATTTTATTATATTAGTATTTTCTTCAAATGTGTCAAATATATATTTTCTCATCTAAATGTCCACTGAGTTGTGAGCCAGGGGCCGGTAATGCGCCTTAACATTGGTTGCCTACCAAGGCAACCAATGTTAAGCGGTAAAGAATGTTAAGCGGTAAAGAAGAAGTATAGTATGAAGGGGAAGAAGTATAGCACTCAGTCGTTCATGCTACAATTCAGCACAGGAAGGGAGGGGGTGAGTGAGTGAGTGATTCGTTCATGCTACGATTCAGCACAGGAAAGGAGCGGGTGAGTAAGTTATCCGGTCGTTAAGTCTGATGTCACTAGCCGTGTCTGGGCCTAAACTCCGCTGCTGGTCCATATATCAAACGATCACTATGGCATTACTGAGAGTTGAAAAACTGTCTAAAGTCTTTCATCTTTAATAAAATGATCAGCGTTCTGCTCTACCAGGTGTAACAATTGAGTTTAACATCCAGGCATCCATGAAAACGGAATTTATGACATTTAACGGAGTTAGAAGTTAGCAGGAAGTTAGCTCGCTAGCTTCTATCTAAATACAATATAGCATGTCCTGATTGTTTTGGAAACAAATTAAAACGTACAGCTCTGTTATCACTTCCAACATAAATGAAGACAGAAAACTAAACAGCAGTGACATTTGTAGGGTTACTGAAGTTTGGCTAGCTGGTATGATGTGCTACGTGACCACTAGCGACACAGCTATGTTAGCACAAGCTAACTTTTTTTCCACTCAATAAAAGTTAACGTGAGTGTTCTCGGTGGTCAGGAACAAATGTAATTGCATCGCAGGATGCTGTAAAAGGACCAAACTTCAGCCAGGAGAACAACTGAGATAATCCATCCACAATACGAGGTTAGTCATTCATATACTGCTGCATGGGCTGTAGTTACATCCTAAGGTTTTAAAAACGGAGCTTAAATAAATGATTAGCGGTAATAAAAGCCGAGGGAGGTCAACAGTGATCACTGACTTTTTTAGGAACTTTTTGAGATTAAATAGAAGAAAATACAAAACATTAAACATGTTAACAACACAAAAGCCATATTAAACGCAGACTACTTTAGGCCCGGAAGTAGGATTCGTCATGTCATCACTTAATGACCGGATTCGCTTACTCTACGATTTCACACAGTAGGGAGGGGGTGAGTAACTCACAATGTGTTGTTAGCAAGTTAGCAGAGTGATGCCACTGTGAACTGAGGAGCTATTGTCTTGATGTGAGCTTTCTACTCAGGGTTTTTTCTTCCAGTTCAGAGCAGAAATGTTTCTGTTAGGAAACTGGCTGTTGCCCCCCCACACAATTTTAATTATAAGGTAGATATATTTCTACTAATGAAATTAGTTTGCTAACAGCAACAGGGATGAGTCAGTGAATGAGTCAGTTGGGCTTGTTTACGAGTCAGTAAAGTGATTCTCGAGTATTGAACGATTCATTCATGATTCACACATCACTACTTGAGAGTGCTGAGTATAAAGTTTACCCAGGGTAAAGTAACAGTGATGTTACAATGTTGGCCTTTTTGCGTCCATCAAGAGCCTGTTTCGGCAGCTTCCGCGGGCGCTGCCTCTCCCCTGGTATTCCCCTAAGGGGATACCCCTTAGCTGGCCCTTAGCTTTCCCCTTGGTTGGTCTCCCTTCCCCGGCTTATTGCCTCGAAAAATAGCCATATTCGCCGGTTAGACCACGCTGTGCAGCTGCCGGTGTTCTGGGAATCCATCAAAACTGGCAAACCATCCTACCCGTTCTTTCTGCGCATGCGCACAACACAAAATTAAGTGGCAAACCGTCCTACCTTTGTGAATATTAGCTAGAAAAATACTCTGACGGGTAAAATTAAGTGCCAAATCATCCTACCTTTGTGAATGTTACCTAGAAGCATACTTTAACAGCTAAAATTAAGTGGCAAATCGTCCTACCTTTGTTAATCTGAGCTAGAAGAATACTTTAATAGCTCAAATTCAGTGGTGAACCATCCTACCATTGTGAATATGAGCTAGAAGCATACTTTAACAACCAGAATTCAGTGGCCAATCATCCTACCTTTGTTAATAAGAGCTAGAAACATAGGCTGATGTGTAAAATTAAGTGCCAAACCATGCTACCTTTGTGAATTTTACCTACAAGCATACTTTAACGGGTAAAATGAAGTGGCAAACCGTCCTGGCTTTATGAATATGAGCTACAAGCATACTCTGATGGGCAAAGTTAAGTGGCAAACCATCATGCATACTTAAATTTGTGCTGGAATTACTCTGTGACAGCAGAAATGTGCATAAACTACTTACGGTAGGACGTTTTGCCAAAGTAGGATGGTTTGTCACAGCGGCTAGGTGAGCAAACACAGCAGGTGCACGGCTTCAGATGGTTGCTGCCATGCTGGCGGGAGTAGGTGTCTTTGGCTCCTCCCCCGATAGCCCCACCCCTGATCCCTTGTTGCCCCTTCGGGCCTTCCCCGGGCAGGGCAGCATGCCCTAACAGGTGCGTGAGGGTTACTTCCTGTCTGGCGTTGCCCGCCTCTTGCAGGGTTGCGCGGCCAGTGGGGTCCCCACTCAGCGGCTCGGTGAGCTACACTTCCTCTCCTCACTCTGCTCCTAGGATTCCAGGTTTCCAGGTTTGGGCCCAGGCTCCAGCTGGGGATCCTTGGTGAGCGTGCACACGGGCTCGTCCTAGCCGACCGCCCATGCTTCTGGCGTTTCCATCGCTCTAACCGCATGCCGTGGGTTTGTGCTTGTCAGACCTCGCTGTGTCTGACACTTTGGCCAGTGAGTGAGAGGCCTTCGCATCTGCAAAGCCCTGACCAGGGTGGTGTGTCTATTGGTGTGTTGTCATTGACTCCCGGCACCTTCACTCTTGGCGGTTCGGTTGCACTTTCTCCTCGCCGGGTGTCTTACAGAGTTACCCCGTACATATGGAATATGTAACGGTGTGGAGAGATAGTCTCGATGTGCTAGAGAACGTACGGTTACGGTGTAACCTTGGTTCTCTTAGTGAGTGACTATCTCTCCACCGTCACGCCGCTTGGAGACATGTTCCGATCAAACTATCATCGGTGTCACGTCTGCACAGCTGTTTTATACGTGAGCTGTGGAGCGTGGCCGGGCGAGCCGGACGCTGTGTCCCATTTCAGGGTCTGCACGCTTGAAGTACGCATTTCAAGTGCAGTTACGTCACCGCCACGCGACGACGGCTGTCCCAATTCGAAGTGTACTTCAAATGCATACTCCAAATGCGCCGTCGATTTCCCCAAATATCAAGCGTGGTCCGGTGCACGCTTCGTGGTCCCATATATCCCACAATTCATAGCGCGGCGGTGGGTGTGGATAATTTTGCCGCAGAAGAGAGCGGCCGAAAAGTGAACTGTCGAATGTTTTAATTCAGTAAGTACTGAATATGACGTCACTTATTCATGTGCGAATGTTTAATAATGAAGAACATTAAAACATTACTGTTGGCCACATGTCGGCAAAGTTATGTGACACTAGTGATGTTTGTACTTTCAGCATTAACTTGGTTTTAAAGCCTCTACTTCTAAATATATATATAGTCGACCTTAATCTTACAGAGAATCTGATGATTTTATGGATAATTAAAGTCAGTCATATATCCACAAACACAACAAGCTGGAAGTCAGTGATTGATATATATATATATATATATATATATATATATGTATATATATATATATATATATATATATATATATATATATATATACTATAATATTGGCCATATTATATTTACATTACCATAGTGAGATGACTTTAGTCTCATGAACAACATTAACAAATTATTATTTACTAGCTTAAATAACTGTTCAGCACAGAAATGAAGCCCAACAATCATGTTTTACGGTCCTGTGGTCTCAGCCTCAGATACTCAACTAATTAAAGTGATGTCAAAAATGATTGACCAACAAAACAATTTTCTCCTTCATTTATGTCAAACAAAGCTGTATGTAACGTGTCTCGCGGTTAGTATCATGGTTGCTAGGCAACCTGAACAGCGCGACGAAGCATATACCGTCCCATTTCACAAGCCTCTCACTTCCGCACTTCTCGTACTTATAGTACGCACCGTACGTAGTACGCGTAGTGCGCGTACTTCAAGCGTGCAGACCCTGAAATGGGACACAGCCGGAGTGTCTTAAAGAAGTAGCCACACACCACGACCAAGGGGGGTCATACCCTGTACATATGGAATATGTAACGGTGGGGAGAGATAGTCGCTCACTAAGAGAACCAAGGTTTCACCGTAACCGTATGGTCTTTTATAGTGTCATTTGTTTTATAGTTAGATGCCTGACTGACAACTGTATAAAACAAAAACTACACACAATATTCGAAGCACATAGCGCACGTCGTAAATTCCCCCTATTTTTGGTATGATCTGAGCTCGGACACTAGGCGACTGAGCACAGCACTTACGCATGTGAGCGAGGGGGGAGAAGCTGCTGACTGCGAGTTTGTTGGAGAAGTGCAGACAGGCAGACAGAGGAGAGCTTTAGTTTGACCAGGTACCAAAGCAAATCATTCGTACTATACAAACAATGTAAATATAATGGTGCATCACAAAAGATTGATATCAAACTGATCACTTGACCCATATTTCGTTACTTGCTCTTCGAGTGAACCAACAAGTGGCGAAATGAAAAGCCGAACAACAATGCTGTTTTTTTAGAGAGTCTTAGCTTACATGTGTGTTTTATATTTTCAGTTGCTCCCTCCACGGCTAAATAAAGCACTCCAAATCGGTTTCAGTTATGTGCTGATATACACAACAATGGACATAAGGAGCTTATTTCAAAGAGAAAACTCAGGTAAATGTTATTTTATTATATTATGCTTTGTATGTTGTTCAATAATATATTGAACAACATACAAATACAAAAACAATCTATGCGAAACAAGAGGAATTTCAGTACACAGCAGTATATCCACAGTTGAAACCAGATACTTACATACACTTTAGGGAAAAACAAGAAATTTATTTTACTGTTAAACATCAATTTAGAGTAAACGTTTTTGTTTTAGATAAATAAATATTGAAATAAATTTAGGAGTATATATACACTAAGTTTATTGTGTCTTTAATTAATAAGAAAAACTTCGATTAATAAGAAAACTCCAGACGATTCCATTCTAAGCTTAAGAAGCTTCTGATAGGTAAGTTGAGTCCATTTGATAAATTGGTGGCACACCTGTGGATGCTTATAAGGCACCCCAAAAATACAGAGCCTGTTTCTTTGACATGAGAAAATCAAGAGATATCAACCAAAACACCAGGAAAAGAATTGTGGACCTCCATAAGTGTGGCTTAATTTTGAATACAATTTGGGTGCCATTTGCAATTAAGAAATGCATACAATTTCTCTCTTTATTGTTAAATTTAACAAATAGGTTTTTTATATTTATCAATCAAAAAAATAAACATTTAGTCTGATTTGATGTTTTACAATTAAAAACGTGTTTGTGTTTTTATCTGAAGAGTATGTAAATATCTGGTTTCAACTGTATATTTGATGATGTTGGTGTTTGGCTTGTTTGTTAGCACAAAGAGGGAGAGAGAGGAACAGAGAGGGGGATGGAGAGGATAATGAGGACAGAACAGAGATAGAACAAGGTGAGACAGACATGTTAGTCAAGTGGTTGTTTGCCAAAACTCATCAAAATATGTATCTAATATCTTTTTAGGTTTGTTATTTTTCAAATTCTATATTTATTAAGTTATGCAGGCTTGTTTGCACAACAAGGCTAAATAGTTATATAAACTTTAGGGCTAAGCCCCAGGTGTATAAAATGTCTGGCTCCGCCTCTGGTTGTTACCACTGTCCTGTTTGAAATGGAATGAGAGAAGCCGGTTATTTTGTCATATGCACATATGACAAAATAACCGGCTTCTCTCATTCCATAGAGAGTATAGTACCTTGGGTTTAATATCGGCACATGCACATGTGCCGATATTAAACCCAAGGTACTAACTAGCTAACTGACTTATAACCTTATAAGTCCCATTAACCTTATAACTCCTGTTGTGTGTGTGTGTGTGTGTGTGTGTTTGTGTGGATATAATGGATATAAGGAAGTTTTTTCAAAAAAAGGAGCCACATTCAGGTAAAAGTGTAAGATCAAATGATCCGTCAATCAAGAATAATGTTGGATCAGTGTTTCAATATTCATATATTTTATTACATGTACACGCAACCACGGTTATTTGCCTTTTGGTTGAAAGTACACTGAGAGAGGACTTTTTTATTATTGATCTTAATAGTATTTTTTTCATATTAATGTAATTTTTTCATCTAATTGAATACAATCTATTTGTGTATGATTGTCAGTCCAAAGAAGGAGAGAGGAAAGAGGGAAATGTGTGGAGAAAGTACAAGGTCTGGAAGAACCAGGCCAGAAAACAGACAGGGAATAGTGACAGGCAAAACAGAAACTGTTAAACTGACAAAGAAAAAAAAACAACCTAATTTTACTCATATAATCTGGAAGTTCTGTTCTGCCTTGTTGAAACATTTTTTGAACCTCTTTAACAACATTCCAACATAACATTGTCATTGATTGGGGAGATTAAAATGAATATACAGCCAATAATAGGTAGGCCAACCTTTGGACCATCTAGTTGTCTGTATGACTGCTGCAGTACATGCACCACATTTGCGCACTCTCAGAAAATGCCAAACAGTGCCCTGGTGGAATGAGGAGCTGTACATCGTACGATAGGCAAAGTTGCCTCCATTTTATACATTTTTTAATTAATTTGTACATTTGTACAGTTCGAAGACTCTTCTATTTTTGCGGTGTATTTTTTATGTATTTTTATTTTAATATACATACACATTAAAAGTGAATCTCTGTCCATAAAAAATGCACTCAGTCATGCACTTTTTACTCACTATGAGCATCATTCATTATCCTCCCCCAGTAATTAAGGTTAGGATATGTATGTTTGTTTATTCCAGGAAGGAACAGCTCTGATCCTAGAATTGCCCCTGGTTTCATTCTATAATACTGGACTTATTTTTCTACAAAGGTTTGAACTGAGAGTGTTTAAACAAGAGAGAAAAATGTGAAAATGTTCATGCCTATCTGAGAAAAGCGTATAAAGTGTGTAGTGAGGAGTTTTACAGCCTTAAAACATAATAATTATTCAAAGTAATTGTAAAAAATAAAGACTTTTAATGGCTTCTTCACGGATTTATTGTTCATTTTGTATCCTGGTTTTGAACAAAAACAAGGGGCATAGGGCAAGTGATTTGTGGTGCAATGTCAACTTTCAAATCTCCAAAGATGTGGGAAGAAAACTGACATTACATGGAAGGACACTACAAGAAGATGGACTGAAATCTGCAAAGCCAGAAGAAGTCAAGTCAGTCAGTTAAACAAGTTAAAATCCTCCTCCATCAAGAATTAATAGTTTATTGTCACATACACTGGAAAACAGTGGTTACGCTCAGCAATGAAATTCTTACTTGCTAGTTCACTTCAAATGGGAAAATATATATAACTAAATATAAATAACTGAACTAAATGAAAATAAAAATAATTATACACATAGAAAAAGAAAAAAAAATAAGGAAGTACATGCAAGATGACTGAGCCGGGTCTAGCCCACACTGCTGAGGCAGTGAATTCTGAGGCTGCATTTGGCTGTAGTTCTCATCTTTTCCCCCTCCAGTGTTCAGTTGCTGTCCCCACCTTCAGTCCAAATCTGTTCTGATTTGAGCCAAGACCCAGTTGGGTCCAAGTCTGCAAAAAATAGGCTAATTCAAACTAAAAGCATACTTTGGGGTGTCCGTGGAAGTAGGTCATCTCCTAATTGGAAGAGTTATGGTTCGATCCCAGGCTGCTACATTTCATTACATGAACTATTTGCTTAATACAGAAAATAAGGACACATTAAACAGTAGGTTTACAATGCCTTCACACAGTAAAATAAATAAATACATTGGCTAAACAGAATAAAACAAAACTGAATGAAGCAAAACAAAATAAGACTTGAAACCTCTTTATTTACACAGGCCTACAAGTCTTATTTTGAATTTACACACAGATGTAACTGATCAGGTGAGCAGGTAGCTTGTTCCAAAGAAGAGGACCCCAGTACCTAAAAGCACCTTAAGCATACTCAGATCTGATTCTGGAAACAGTTAAATGATCTGAACCTGGTGACCTAAGAGGTCTGACTGGGTTAGAGATATACTGGATGCCCAAACCACTGAGAGCTTTGTGAAGTAATAGAATAATTAAGTAATCACATGAATAGTAACCTTATTCATGGCATTATCAAAATTGAGATCACTGTCCAAAATTATGCCAAGGTTCCACAACAAATTTGGATCCAGAAAAACCTGAATTTTCTGTTGTTTTTATGCAGCACATTCAGTGTATAATGGCCTTCAGACTGTGGATGTGGTTCTTAGAGTATTTAAAAGTAGAATGAAAGGCAGAGCCTTCAGTTTTCAGGCCCCTCTTCTATGGAACCAGTTTGGATTCAGGAGACAGATGCTTTCTCTACTTTTAAGATTAGGCTTCAAACTTTCCTTTTTGTAAAGCATATAGTTAGGGCTGGATCTGAGGCCTCAGACTGCAATAGGTCTAGGTTGCTGGGGAATTCCCATTATGCACATAGTGTTTCCTCTTCAGTCACCTTTTTTATTCACTGTGTGTTAATACACACCTCTGCATTTAATTTTTAGTTATTAGTAATTTCTGACTCTCTTCATAGCATTTATCCTGTCGCCTCCCTTCACCCCCAACCAGTTCTGGCAGATGGTCGCCCCTCCCTGAGCCTGGTTCGGCTGGAGGTTTCTGAATGTTAAAAGGTAGTTTTTCCTTCCCACTGTCACCAGAACGCTTGCTTGCCAGAGTGGAGAGAGCCGTTTATCATATTTAGAAAATGATTTAATCACACTCATTTACTGAAGGGAATTCAGTTAGCATGGTTTTGGAGGGATAAAATACTTCATCAGTGGATGGAAAAAAAAAAGCAGAATTAGACTGGTTATCGTTGATCACTTGGGAGACATAGGATTTTCTGGTTAATTTAATTATTCTAGCAGTATAGCGCATTTTTATAGATTTCTAAATTAATTAATTTGTAGTTTATTTTCTCTCAACTCTCCTGCAGTGTTTTTTGCCATCTTTCACTATTTTTCCAGGGTGCTTTTGGTGGACCATATATATTAATAGTTTTTACAGGAGCAATAGTCTCAATAACTTGAGCAATTGTATTAGAGAAGTTGTCCATCATTTCATCACAGGATAACAGGAATGGTAATGTACACTTTGAAAATTCCCTGATGAATGTATCAGCTGTGCTGACATGCCGCTTATTGATGAATTAATTTGTGTTTTTGTTTTGACAGATGAACAATTGCAGGGAGTGACAGAAGTATTGGTGGGTTGACACAGGGTGGGTTTTTCCAGGGAGTCCAGCAGCAGTTCATTCTCCCATCTTTGGTAAAGGATGGAAATCCAACTTTCCATTTTCTGGCTGAGCTGAAAAATATCCAGAGCTAGTCAATTGTAGCGGGTCTCTTTAGTGGTATCCTTCTGAAACCATTTATGGGTAGGTAGCAACCAAAGGAGAAATCCATAGAGCAGAAGGACACCAACAGGTGTTCTGTTGGTGTTGGGCTGGTTGTCAGAATTCAATTGTTCAAACAAAAGTAGGCAGAAACAAATAGTTTTATAGTATAAACAAAGTTTCAAGCTCACAGCAGATGACCAGTTGGTAGTGTCGTGCAGCAATAACCTAAAGTAATGGGAGAAACGTGTCAAGCCAGCCAAAACTGAAATATGATGAACATGTATTTTAGTAATGATGACTGCAAATGATGTAGAGGTACATCAAAATTTATATTTGTCTGCACAGATCCACAAAAAAAGTAGAAGCTTACACACAGAAGCTTAGTTGACAGAAGAATATCCAACCGATTTACACAGACAACAGTAAGACATCATTTCTTTACTGCAGCTTTCCTGTCACTCTTTTTCTCACTTAGGCACAGGAGGATGCTAATGCTACCAACACTTTTTCCAAACTCACAGTCTTAGAGAGCACAACAGTGAAAGGATTTGATTTAAATCCCTATTGTGGACAATGACTCACAGACGTAGAGCTATCTAAACCAGAAGTTCCAATATGAGACACAACCAATCATGGCAGACCGCCCCTCCATGAGCCTGGTTCTGCCGGAGATGCCTTCTTGTTAAAAGGGAGTTTTTCCTTCCCACTTTTGCAAAAGTGCTTACTCATCTGAATGTAATATTTTTACAGGGAATATTAAATATATATTTAATATTATATCAATTTATTTTAGTTAGTACTTAAACTGAATTGAATTTAACATATCACAAGGATGGACTGAGGTCTGATTCAGCAAATCCAGATTTATATAAGTATTTTGTTTTGCTGAATCAGATCTAACCTCTGAAAGCAAACAAATATTCAAACGCTTCTGATCAGTTCAGTCTCTTTTTTTTGTAACTACTCAGCAGTCAGAGAAACATTTAGAACCAAGATCTAAACTACAAACATACCAACATAGCAATTCTAAAAATAATAGTTTTTGAGAAAAGAAAGTATTTTTATTGGCACACAACAGCAGCATTATTTTAGAAAGAAATTACTAAGGTCAGTATGATTAATCCTTCCTGATTTAAAAAAAATGTTTTATTGAGCCATAGCACAAGCCACTGCTGTGATATATGCACTGTGTATTGTTGTGTGACCAAGGTTTCTGCATCTAGAAGAGCTAGATTAGTTATTTTTCAGTATGTATTGTAAATATTGTAACTTTATTTATTTATTTTTTTTAAATGAGCCCCCAGTGCAACACGAAGAGGGCACCGCAGACCACAACCCTAAAGGGAGCAGGCCAGCAACCATGCCCAGGTAGCTGCCTTGGAGCCAGTAAGCACCATGTCCAGCAATAAAAACCTGCAACATTTGTCTCTCCAGACTCCCTTAAGGCAGTGTCAGAGAGGAGCATGTTCAGTGAGGGACTGAGATTACCCAAATCCACTGAGCGGCGACTCCATCTAATTCACAGTACACAGTGCAATAGTTACATGCGTTTTCTTTACAGTGAAAATAAGAAAATAAAATGTCAATCTATATTAATTGACATGTATAATTCTTTGTAATTTTCTGGATATTTATAATTGAGCTATGTGTATACATTAGAGCTATTTCTCATAACTTTGTAATATATTGTATTATTTAATTTAATGCAGTCTAATTTTCTTGAAGACACTGTAACCACATAATGTCCTTAGGGATTAATTGTTTTTGAGGAAGCAGATATTTTCTCCAATGTGTTTCTCCAATCAGAACAGGCAATCAGATTAATTTATTAATCCCTAAGGAAAGACAATAAGAACAGTAACAGACTGAATATTTAACTCTAAACTGTACTCTTAGTCTGTAAGTTCATTTGTAAAGTTTGTTTTTTTTCCCAGTTCACAAGGACAGTTTCTTAGCGATGCAAAAGACAGTAAGGACTATATATGATGTATTTTATTCCATATCTAATTCACTTATGTCACCTATGACACACACCTTGGGAGGGTGGGATACAGCAACTAACCCGTGTGAATAGGTCTTCACATATAAACCTCTGAACATGTATACAAGACCACATAGCAAGCACATAGTTCTTAATAGAGTTGGCTGTGCAGTGGATCTGTAATCCTTTGTCCTTGATAATGTAAACAAAACTGCTAATCTTATCAAGGTGGAAGGAATCATTAGGAATTTTTATTTTATTAGTCCTTTATTTATCTAGGTAAAAAAAATCTCATTGAGATTGAAAATTTCATTTTTCAAGAGAGAGGGATATGTTAACATTTTGAAAGAAACCTAAAGCAGTCAGTAGCAAAACTGGGTCCTGGTCATTGTTTTTTTTCTAACACAACAACGACTGAAAACGTACGTCGCTCCTACTGAAGAACTACATCCAGAAGACCAAAGCTAATGTTTCTGTCTAGCCTGCACAAAGCTGCTACTTGAATCCCATTAAAAGTCTGAACCAAGGTCCGCTATGCAAGAACATCAAATGTGGAGGAGCTTGAGAAATTCAAAGCAGAACAGCCTGGGATTGCTCAGGAGACATGTGTGAGACTTGGTGAAAACTGCAAATGACTGCACGGTGTTAGCAGTCAGAAAGGACCTAACTATGAACATAAGGGAGGCTTATAATTTTGACCCAGGTAGTTTCTCACTTTCATGAAAAGTAAAATATGTAAGCATCCAAAATAAAACTAGGGTGTTTGCAAAAGCCTGTTTAAAATTCCTTGCTCAGTTTAGCAGCACTTGGGAAATTTTCAAAAGCTATTTGTCCATCATCCACCTCCTATGATAAAATGATAGGGCAGATGGCCAAACAGAGAAACCTAAAGAAATGAGACATGGAATGGAATTGTACTAGGTTTTAATTTAACCATTTACCTTTAAAACTGACTGCACATGTGCTTTCCACAACCAAATGCTTACCTGTTCAGCTAGTGCCTTTTAAACACAGTCACTGGGCTTTAGTTTCTCGTTTTCATGAGATCTATTCATCATCTCCTTGGTTTTCCAGGTTCCTTGTCTGTGGTGAAAATAGGAATATACAATTATGATGCACCTACAGAATGACTTTGACCCTGCCCTGTGAGTCACTGCACTGTGGGCAATACCTTGATTTCTTACTGCCGAGCCAGCAGATGAGTCCCACTATAATACCAACTAGGACGAGCCCTGCCACAACACCCCCTATGAGCTTTGCTTGGTCCTGATCTTCTCGAGATCCTGTAAACACAGCACCAAACAGCTTCAGCTTAAAATGATCATATTCCCACACATACGATCACATGCACACACAAACAAGTTGAGCTGTGATAAAACTACATAATGTGTCTTCTTTAGCATATTCACAATGATTCTGGAACTACAGAGATCCTCTTTGCTCAAGCAATGCAATTTTATCAGCTAGGTCTACTGTTTTATGCAATGCTTATAATTCTGAGATTTGTTCACATTTACTTTAGTGACATGAAACAATCTGTTTAGATTGCAAGACGGCAATAATGGCAGTGCACAGTGGAATGTTGCATTTCATAACACCAAAGCACTAAAGCCTAAAGATGCATTATATATTAAGGGAATAATGAATAGAAAAGAATAGGCATCTCATAATATAACCAGCAACACAGTGCAGTAGTTAGCACTGCCGCAGTTAGCACTGTTGCCTCATAGCATGTAGGCCCTGAATTCAAATCCTTCTGCCATAGCCAAAAGCGATGGGATAGTTAATTTGCTATTTTAAACTGGCCATAAGCATGAATGGTTGTCTCTCTTTCTGTGATTGACTGGACACCTGTTTACCCTTTGCCCTATAATACATGTGACAAGGACCCCCTTGACCCTAAATTGGATGAGTTGGAAAAAGTGGATTAATATAGCAGTTTCATAAAGGATTCAGTCACTGCCTCTCTCCACGTCCCCACCAGATAATTTCTGTTGTGTTACAGACCGTAGCATAGCTGTTTTTTCTGCAGACTGACCTTTTTTATATATATATTTTATATTCTATTTATAAGTGTGGAATGTACATTATTAATCAGTATAGGGTAACCTTACCTTTTTTTTTAACCTCTGGCAGTTCACCACTTACTTTTGTACCATTTCACACTAGTCTTTGGACTTGAACGACTTGAATTGCAATAAGTAACTAGAAAAATGAGGTTGTTCTAAAACTTGTGACCATAGCTTCACAGATAGTGTTACATCTAGTCAGTTTATTTTCAGAGCAGGTCTCAATGGTGTAAATTAGCATTTATAAATTTTGTGTTTCATGTACATGTTTAAAACACATTCCTGATAATGCCTGGGCATGGTTCCCAGGCCCAGGCATAATCACAGAACCCAGATCGAGCAGTTAAATTTGCAATTATGTATAATTTCTTATGTATTTTTTGTGAAATAAACATAATTTCAAGAAAGTCAAATTAAGTAATAGGAAATCAAAGATTTTTCCACTAATTGAATGGCAAGTTTTATATAAACACATTCTGTAGTAGTTTAAATCAGCAAATAACTACGGTTGATAACAGATCTAAATAACTTGTAGAAATTTACATTTAAATAAAGGAATTGACCATACTCTCAAAGAAAGGAAAACATTAAAGTTTCACATTGAAAGACATGGGTGGTGCAAATAAAAATACAACTTTAAATATTTAATGCATAAGATAGATAACAAAATTGTAGAATGTTTTGCAGCTGTATTAATATTTTCCAATCAATCATATTTGTTTTTGATTGTTAATCGAATATTTTCTTGAATATATCTATTGACTTTTCAGGTCTTTTATTTCTTGTATATAGATATAGCTTCATAATTAGACAATAAGAACATTAAATCTGATGTCTTGTATTCATTACAAAAGGTATAGTTTGAAATACACTACTTTTGATTAAGAAGCACATCACACATCAGTAAGAGATCAGGACCAGCTTGAATTTTAGCTGGTATTGGATCATAAATGCTGCCTAATTAGGCTAGTACAGACTAATTGATTCTCTTCAAGCAGCATTACAGTACTGGAATTTAAAAGATGTTGAGAAGATGCCTGTTCAAACCTGTTTGACTTTAGTTATCCACTGCACAGAATTATGACACTTCTCTCACTCCTCACGTCTGTATAAAATAAAGCCAACCAACTAAGTAGTTCACAGCATTAACTTACCAGAGGAAACACTGATTGTCTCCGCATGTTGTCCCAGGCGGTTACTGACGTTGCAAGTGACAGTCAAGTTCTCCTTGGGGACTATGGTGATTTTATGAATCACTTTGCCATTGATGTAGGAGCTCTCCTCCTGAAGGCACACAGGACACACATTGTATTGGCTTAACTATTCTACAGGATATTTTCTATGTTCTTTGTCAGTTGCATAATGGTGTCATGATGTTAGTTCTCTTCCTTTCAATATATAATATCTCAAAATGTCCTAGGATCCTCATGTCCTTATGCTACACACTGGAAGAAGCGCCCAAGGAAACGGGAAAAGCTGGCTAGTACACTCGCCAGAATCAGGGCTCATCTCTGTGCTTCTAATGGAACTAGACCAGATGAGTATACTATTAGATGGATCCTGCCTGTTGCCCCTAGAGATCCCCCGCGCCCCTGAAAAGGCCTGACCGAGCAACAGGCGCCAGGCCCCGCCAAGTAGCCACCGGGAGTGAGTTGGTACATACCTGAGCGCCCAGCCCCGGACACCAAGAACCACCAATGCACCGACCCCTGAGGGCATCAGTCACCGGCAGGGAGTGTGGTGAGGGGAGATAGGCCTCCACACTTTGGAGGGCTTGGGAGTTCTCAGAGAGGTGGAGTCTAAGACCCGACCTGACATATAGACACAGACAAACAGGCACACACAGACACAAACATGCATTCCCACCCTCATGCACACATATATAAACACTCAGCACTCACCCAACGTAAGGACTGACATAAATGGACATGTACACAATAACACTCCCCAAACATACTCTATACCCCGGGTCCAGGTACCCTCGCCCCCCGAGGGGGAAACGGCACCCAGACCCAAGAGATGTTACCCTTCCCTCCGGGGTGGAGGCAAGCAAACCGTCCCAGGCTCCGCAGCAGCAGGGAGGCCAATCGGACAGCCAACATCTCCTCCCAGCCCCCCCGCCCCGATGGCTAGTAGAGAATGGGGGTGTGTGAAGACCCCATACCTCCCAACAAGGGAGAGCATGGTGCTGCTGCCAGAGAGCAGCAGGTGTTAGCACGGCCCCTCCCGAGAACCCTCAATGTCTACATGGATTTAAAATTGAGAGGTGGGCACCGGTGCCAGAGGTAGGTTTGAATACACAGACCGTCCACTGGACGCCGTTAACGTGCCCACCCTCAAGGCCCTATATATTTGTGTGTGTTATGAGAGTGTAAGTAATGTGGATGTCTAAGTTGTGAGATAACCGCAGAGGAAACTGTACCCACCCCAACATTCAATCATCTCCCAGACTACACAAGACAACAGACACCCAGGTTAAGTTTATTCTCCACCTCTCCTATGTCTCTCCCCCACCTGCAGAGTGGAGTCCTGCAAGGATGGAACAACCTCCCTGCCAGTTGAAGAGCCCCGAGCTCCTCCAGCTTATTCTTCAGCCTCCCTCAGACCTAGTGGTGCTGGTTTAGCTACAGTGTTCAACACCCATTTTCGTTGCCATAAAGCAGTGCAGGATTATTCATTCTCGAGTTTCGAACTCCAGCTTTTTGAGCTACACCTGAATAATCCTGTGCCTTTGCACAATTATAAGCACTTTATCCAAGAGTTTTCAGATTTTATGACCAGAACTTTTCTTAAGTTTGATCAGCACCTAAAAGACGAGCACCTAATGGTTTAATAGTGTGTCAATTTTGTGTCGCATTTCTTGATCCTGGGATAATTAACTTAAGCTGTGAAAGCATCAAGGATTTTCTGATATTTTAAATTAATTTTTAAGTGTACTAAAAATATTTTTGATATTCCTGGCCTTTATATCCAGAGATTAACACTGGCCTTGTTACAGGTTGTTCCCTATCATGTTTTAAAGTGGCTATAGGTGAGCCCCTTTTTAAAAAACACAGTCTGGGCCCAACTGTTCTGGCTAACTACAGGCCAATTTCAAAGCACCCCTTTCTTTCAAAAGTTTTAGAGAAATAGGTCTACTCACAGTTGCAGGCACACCTTCATCTTAATGGGATCTCTGAAATTTTTCAATCTGGTTTTAGATTACTACACGGCACTGAGACAGCACTTTTAGGGGTTTTTAATGATATTTTATTAACTGTGGATTCTGGCAGCCCTGCTGCCCTCTTGTGGTTGGACCTGGCAGCAGCCTTTGACACAGTTGACCATGATATCCTCCTTAAAGGATCTGTTCTTCAGTTGTTTCAGTCATACTTATTTGGAAGGACCTTTTATATGAACATGGCTCAAAATAGCCCCTCTTAATTATGGGTGAATTAAGGGTCAATTTTGGGTCCAGCCTTGTTTGACTGTGTATGTTGTCACTGGGGTCTATTTTTTCATAGTATAACCTTTTATTTTACTGTTTTGCAGATGACTTGAAGAGACTAATTGCCTTAAAGATACTAAAAGTGGATGTCCTTAAATCTTTTAAAACTAAATGAAAACCAAACAGAAATGGTTATTTTTGGCATCTCTGTTAGTAAATATTGACAGTACTCTGGGCCCTTTATCTGCTCATTGTAAGACAAATGTTAAAAACCTTGATGTGTACTTTCATGGTTTCTTTAAACTGTGTAGACAGTTGAGTGCAGTAGTCACTAGTCAAGTAGCTTTACCCATCTCAGACAGCTAGCCAAGGTAAAGTCATACCTTCCAACTAATGTCTCTGAACGTGTTTCGACTACATGTTATCCACTTCAAGGTCTAAACTTAAATCTTGTAGCAACAGAGACTTCTCTGTGGCAGGTCCCAGACTCACAAACACTGGAAAATTTTAAATCTCTACTGAAGACACATTTTTTTGGACTGGCTTCTAGCACATGTTACTTGAACAATTTTTTGTTTGCTTTAATAGCCTCGAGTCATTGTTGTTCTTTGTTGTTTTTATTATCTTATTGTATTTTTCTTTCGATCTTATATTTTTATTGTATCATTGTCATTCATGTGCCTTATTTAGTTCCTTTTTAGTTTGTAAAGCACTTTGTGCAGCACAAACTTTTGGAAATGTGCTATATAAATAAATCTGACAGTAAACCCATCCAGCAAAATCATTCTGGTAGGAGTTCATACATGCTATTTTTCTATTCCTTTTTATCTTACAGCTGCATACACTGGAGCAGCCAGGGATCGACCCACCCTCTGATACCCTCTCCACTGTCTAACTGGACATGTGCTTAAGGTACTAAAACACAATGACAACACTTACCTTTATTGGGTTATTGATGCTCCACTGGAACTGGGGTTTTGGTACTCCTTCAGCTTCACAGGTTAGGACTGTGTCTTTGCCATCAGCAGCACGATATTTAGTAAGGCTGGTGATCCGAGGCTTTCCTGATACAAGCACATTATTTTTCTTTTTTACATTATTATCTTTGGCATCAGACCATGCAACATCATTGAATTTACAAAATATTACAACATATAGTTTTTTTTTCAGACATCCAAACTAAACATTGTTGAGTTGTTATGCCCTTGTAAATCTTACAGTGAAGGTGCATCGGGTATAAAGTTCAAGAGAATTTATGAAAGAAGCCTCAAGGCTATAAGTTCAGTGACAATAACATCAACAGCAGACTGGGATCGAACCACCAACCCTCTAGTTAGTAGGTGACCTGAGCTACAGCGACCCCAGTATTGTGTATTAAAATATGAAGCCAAGTGGTCCTGCCAAGTATCAATGTGTGTGAAGACTGAATTCTTCCTCACCTTCTATGACTAGTTGAAAGCTCTGACGTCGTGTCAGACCAGTCAGTGAAACTTCACAGACGTAGTCTCCAGCATCGGCAAAGGTCAAATTACTAAACTCTGGTCTCTTCACCATCTTTCCATTCTGCAAAGCAGCATCACATACAGTCAGTGTTTTAATAATCTGGACCTTTAACTCTTATGTAAGTGAAACAGCAAAATATACATTTGCTTATCACCAAATTTGGTTAAGTTTTACTTATTCAGCTGCCTTTGCATGTGGCCCTACGAAGGACAGGTAATAGATATGTAAATCAGATGATGTCAAATAGTTCTCTACTCTTTAGCCACTGCTCTTGTTCAAGGTCACAGGAATGTTAGCTTAAGTGGAAATTCAATATCATGAAGCTAACATGGAGTTTATACAGCCATATTACACAAAGACACAAAATGTCTTCTTTTCTTGCAAACAATTTCATTTACTTTAATATTTTAAATGCCTCTTTTCTGAAAAACAATGTATTCACACAGTCCTTACCTTTTTCCATAACTCTTTAGCATCACCTGAGGTACTCTTCTCTATCTTCACAGACAGGGTTTCCCCAACGTTCTTCACAACCTCTCCAGTGGGACTCAGACTTAGGTCCAGGTCTGGCAACACATACAACAGGAAAAAAAAAAGAAAAAAGAGTCAAGTAAGTTCAATTCTGTTAATTTTTAAAATTTTATTTCTTTACTGTTTATTTATTGTTTTATCACGGTAAAGCACTTGTTGTTCTTTAGTGTGATAGCACAGTGTTTCATTCATTTTGGCCATTTTAGGTCAAAGGAAAAAACTGCCATTGATTCAGTGTGTTGGCTCTCACTGCGGTAAAGTGTCATTTTCTGTTCCTGTTACCTGTTTTCTGAAAACTTATAGATGACGTCTATTTCACAGTGTAATCATCCTGTGCTATCCAAAACACACTCTCTATTTATTCACCTTCTAATTATATTCACAGTATTCATTCACCGTGTCGCCATTTGCCAACTTTCTCTTAAGCATTCACATGATTGTTATCCTGCTGCACATTTTTGGCACTTAACTACTTCCACATACTTTGTGCTACAAAAAAAGTTCTGATACCAAAATGTTCAGCTTCCTCTGGTGAGGTGTGCTGTTACTTTTTTTTGTAACTTTTAAACTTCTTATGATTTTTTTTTTAAAATCAAATCCTCTTCAAACTCACCCTACATTGAAACTTAACTACTTCAGCATACTTTGAGCTAGAGAAAAACGCAAAACTTTTAATGGGCCCCAAGACCTTTAACTTTTCAGGTATTACTCAGTGTTTTCATATCTTTTACGGTTTTCAAACAGTAACAGTAAACAGAATGTTCCCACTACTGCATGTTGACATTACCAACTGTAAAGACTGAGGCTGGAGAATAGTCTGAAAAACTGTTGTCCTCTTTCATCCAGTGTCATCCTCACTGAGATAAGATTTATGGTTCTCCCTAAGAAATGTCACCGAAGCGCAGCCTCCCCCATCCACCTTGCCCATAGAGGACAATGTTAAAACGGCACCAAAAACTTCAGCTGTGTCTGTTTTTACACCTCAGTATAATAAACTCTATAAACATGAAAATTGAGAAAATTGTGTAGATTGGAAATTGCTGCTGCTCAAGACACATCACATCACAAATCACTGCTCAGATGCCCAGAAACAGACGGTTGCCACATGAAAACTGTAGGTCCCAGTGACAAACTTTGATATCACAATGTCTGACAATCCTCTGCTGGGGGCTCAGCTTTTATCTCTTCTATGAGCACTATCATTGTTGTCAAAGATGTCTGATAAATCATTGACTAACAAATACAAATCGATCTGGCCACACCGTAGACAAATTGCTTATTACTGAACAGCAGATATACTGATCATAACATTCTGTCTACTAACAGGTGACATGCATAACAGTGGCACCTGTTAGTGGGCGGGATATATTAGGGGGAAAGTGAACACCTCAAATTTGTGTTAGAAGCAGGAAAAATGGGCAAGCATAAGGATTTGAGTGAGTTTGACAAAGGCCACAGTGTGATCTTAGACAACTAGGTCAAAGCCTCTCCACAATGGTGTTCTTGATCTGCAAGGGTCTGTATCTATCAAAAGTGTTCCAAGAAAGGAATCGTGGTGAGCCAGCAACAGGGTCAAATGTGGCCAAGGAGTACTGATGCACGTGGGGAGCAAAGACTAATCCATGTAGCTTGTCCAGCAGACAAGCTACTGCTTGTCCAGCAGACAAGCTACTGCTTGTCCAGCAGACAAGCTACTGCTTGTCCAGCAGACAAGCTACTATAGCCCAAACTGCTGAAAAACTTCATTCTGGTTCTAAACCAGTTAGGGTTATGTCCACCGCCTAAAGCACCAACAATGGGCACGTGAGCATCAGAAATGGACAATGGAGCAAAGGAAGAAGGTGGCAAGATCTGATGATTCATATTTTCTTTTGCATCACATGGACGGCTGGGTGTGTGGGGTAATAATAGGATAATAATAATGATACAATAATAACACTAGAATAACATATTCATACTCATTCAGTGTAATTAATCAGTGATGATTAAGTATGTCTGTAGATTAAGCTAATTTGTACCTCTGAATAGTTTAAATTTATGGATATTATTTTAGCTGGAAACATAGTTAAAAAAAACACAACCCAAAAGCATCAGTAAATGCTCCTTGGTGCCTGCCAACTAGCTAGCCAGGCCAACATGACATTGACAACATTGCTCATGTATAGATGTTGTTTTATTCATGTCTGAGGTCCTTGCCCTTTGCCACTTTTGCTTACTCATTGTCAGAAATTTCCAGTTAGTTCTCCTGCTCTCTGCCTGATACTACACACTGTCTCCCTGCCATGCTGAGTTCTAAAAATTTAAATCTGATTACCATTATTCTGCTCGTATGACTTCATTTACCGTGAATAAAAGTGCCTTGTTATAAACAGGAATTAAAAAATGTTCACTCCAGGTGGGAAACATTATATTTTGTTTGTTCTGCCACAGTCATTTGTCCTTGGTCCTTTGTTATGTTATAGTATGCTTTAGCTCTGGTTATGTCATAAGTACTCACAACTAACAACAATGTTCTGGGAGGCCTCCACTTTCTCGTTGTCAACCAGTGAGCATTTGTATTCACCCGTATCCTTTCTGTTGATGGCAGTTACAGTGTAGTTGTCCGAATTTTCAACCAGCACTTTCGTGCCCTGGTGAAGAGCAGGAGTTAAGAGAAATACCATTAGTAAAAAAAAAAAAAAAAACAGACAAAAAGACAAGAATAACTAGAAGTACCACATACACTCACGGGGCACTTCATTAGTTGGACCTTGACAGTATCAGGTTGGACCACAGAAAAGCCTTAATCATCATAAAGGAATGGCCATAGTGTGCAAAACTACTCAACTAGGCTGTGGCATTTGAAAGATGCTCAATTTGCTATTAAGGGGCCAAAAGTGTACCAAGACAATATCCCCCTATTATGCCACCACAACTAGCCTGAACAGTTGATACTGTTCTGTTTCAAGGTTTGTAGTGTTGCACTTTCAGAAATGCTCTTTTGCATTGCACATTGGTTACAATAAGTGGTTATTTGAGTTTCTGTTGCCTTCTATCAGCTTGAAGCATTCTGGCCATCCTCTAACCTGTGGTATCAACACAGAATCTTCACACAGACATTTGCTGCCATTTGTTGCTCACTGTGTACTTTCTCTTTTTTAGACCATCCTCTGTAAATTCTAGAGATGGCTTTGTGGGAAAATTACAGTGCTGCTGAACTACTTAGACCAGCCTTTTTGGCACCATCAAACGCCACATTCAAGGACACTTTTTAACCATCTTTCTTCCCCATGTTGACGCTTGGTTTAAACATGAGCAAGTCGTCTTGATCATAACTACATGCTTAAATACATTAGGTTGCTGCTGTAAAATTAGCTGATTAGTTATTAGTCTTAATAAGTAGCTGAACAGATGTGATAAAGTGGTCAGTGACTGCATATTAAGCATGCATTAAGTACAATATGTGTCAACCAGTCAAGCTGCAGTTTACATTTATGTCTGTCAAGATTTTTATAACACCAGTAAAAGCTCTAAATTTGAATTTATCAAGTGGGTAAATAATGTGGCATCATCAGTTACATGTGGTCAAAAAATGATCTAACCAAAACTCCACCTGAGATCATCACGTTTTGGGAGGTCCTCTGACCACCAAAACCTGAAAATCTTGTGTTCTACGCGAACATAAGTGCCAAGTCTCTTTTGACCGTTTGGTGGATCAAGAAACATTTTTACTCATCTGCAAGATAAACAATGGGATCTGGCTCACCTTAATATGAAAAAAGAAGGATCTAGGTGGAGGGTTGCCATCAGCAGTACACTTTAGTGTCACATTATCTCCTTCTATAATGGGCGGCTGTGACATAATCTGGAGAGTAACCTGCTCCGATGGATCTGTAAATATGAAATATTATTCAAAGACACCTCCAACTGACGAATAGATAACTCTCAAACTGGCTCAACTCATTTAATTGGTATAAAATAAATTTATTATTATTATTGTTATTATTATATGACTGATCAGTACTTTATCTACTGAGCGATAGGTATGAATTGAAAGCAATTCACAAACATAAAATTCTCCCATGATGTAGTCCCAGCAAGGACTTAATTATCCAACAGCCCCCTTCCATCTAATCTAACATTCCAGTAACAGAAAAGACAGGAGAGGTGAGAAATTCAGTAATTAGGATTAATCTGTGGCTAAACTGAAAGTAACTTGAACATGGCAGCTATACACTGGTCAAAAGTTTTAGAAAACCCCATTTTTTCAATTTTTTTTATTTTTATTATGCAGTTTAATGTCTCATTGCACGCTGAAATGAAAGCATAGTAAAACTAAACAATTTCAGTGGAAAAAGAAATCATGGAATCAATTTATAGACCAAAATATATTCTAACTTTGGAGTCATAAAAGTAGCCACCTTTGGCACATATAACAGCTGAACAGACCAGTGGCATTCTTTCTACAATAGAATCAAATATTCTTCAGAAAGTTCTTTCCATAACTGTTGCAGACATTCCCATAAATGTGTGGCACTTGTAGGTTGCTGTGCTTTCACCCTTCTGTCCAGTTCATCCCAAACTAGCTTGATGGGGTTTAAGTCTGTAGACTGTGCTGGTCACTCCATGTTTTCAAGCTTACCATCTGGTTCGTTTTCCTGAGGTAGTTCTGGCATAGCTTGGACTTAAGTTTTGGGTCATTATCTTGCTGTAGGATGAACCACTGACCAACTAGGTGCACACCAGAGGGTATTTCATGGCACTGCATAATGCTGTGGTAGCTGTTTTGGTTCAGGGTGCCTCTCACTCTGTACAAGTCACTGAACCTGGATCCAGGAAAACAGCCCCAGACCATCACACTTCCTTCTCCATGTTTGACAGTCCTTTCACCTATTCGAAGGCATACAAAGATCCTGCATGATGAACCGAAGATTTTAAATTCTGATTCATCGGTCCATAATACCTTCTTCCAGTCTTCAGTAGTCCAATGGTGGTGTTTCATGGCCCAGGCAAGTCTCTTTGTCTTATTCTGATGTCTTAGCAATGGCTTTCTTGCTGTAACTCGTCCAGTCAAACCTGCAGCTCGAAGTCTTCTCTTCACAGTTGAAACTGAGACTTGCTTACTACGACCACCATTACATTATATTATACTATTATATAACAATTTAAATAATAAATAATGTATTTTTTTTATCCTCTGGCAGTTCTCTACTTACCTTTTTTTACCATTTTAATTGGGCTTGATCGACTTGCATTGTGATAAATAACTGGAAAAAATTGGAGTGTTCTAAAACTTTTGACTGGTAGTGTATATAATAAAAAATATATATTAAGACAGAAAACGTCCCTGAAATGCAAAGAATTTTACATTTCCTCTTGTCAGATTTTAAAATTTACAGTTTGGTCTGCTGCAGTGAGAGAGCCCCTGTTCCACACCTTTGAAGGGAATCTCTAAAAAACATGGTGCATGAGTTGAAGCATGCAGTTTTACACACTACGGAATTTCTTCCAAAATTTTCATTGGATCTTATCTAACAGCAATTAAAGCATTTTAGCCATTTATTCCCTAAAAACCTTAAGCATACAAGTATTAAAATTACTTTGTGGCAATGTAGCTCTATATGATAAGATGGAAAAAACAGATTTCATATAGTTGTAGTACAGTGATACAGACAGATGTCAGCACTGCCTTCCACTCACAGTGAATGGGAAAAGGTTCCAGCTCAGTCTCCTGATTAATCAGTGTGTGTGTGGCTTCACAGGCAAAGATTGCATCAGCATCCTCTTTGGTGGCTGCATATTGGAGGGTGGAGAGCATGGTGGATAGGCCTGTGTCAGGATCCAGCTTCAAGTGGTTAGTGATCACAACAGCTGCAAAGGCAAGATGACAACCACACCAGACACATGTACACACACAGATTTCGTCAGCTGTTACTATTCCAACATTGATTTGATTTAGACAATGAAAGTCAAGGACTTTCCTATTAATCATAATCAGAATACTTTATTAATCCCTAAGGAAATTATGTAACATTTATGTAATAATTATAATGTATTACTGTGGTCCTTCTGACAAGTAAGCAATGAATTTTATCATATATCGTTTTAGCTATTCTCTTGAATAAATATGATGCCCTCTAGAGGGATCTCTATGACAGCAACTTCCCCAGTGTGACTGGATAGTTTACAGGTGACCGTAAGGGAAGAAATGCATTACATTTTTGATCATCTTTCAAAAGTTGTCCATTTTTTCTCCACTTGATAGTGGCTGGAGGGTTTGCTTCTGCTACAACACATGTTCCAACCTAAAAATGAAAGAAAACAAAACATAAACAATTATACACCAACTTGCATTTTTGTCACACTTAAAGGTTTTAGATCATTAACATCCCACAGATATGTCATATGTCAAGTACAGCAATTTTAACAACTGCTGACATTTACTTGGACTCTCTGATTGATCTTTCTGACTTCTTAGGAGTGGATGTGATTCATCACACAGCCACTCCTGGGAAGATTCACCAGTGTTCTAGGTTTTCCCATTGTGAATAATAATCTCTGCGGTTTACTGGAGTCGCAAAGCCTTAGAAATGGCTTTGTAACCCTTTCCAAACTGATAAATGTTAATAACTTTGTTATCACAGGTTTCTTTAGATTGAGATTGATCTTTTCATTTACTTAAATTTGTCAGAAAAGTTGTAAGTTGCTACTTAAGTGATTTCTTGATGCAACTGGTATGAAAAAAAAAAAAACTACTTAAAGCATAAAAGACATTATTCCAAAATATATTTCCTTCCTACTGCTGCAATCATGGTGGTCGGAGCTAAAAGTAGAACATGGTTAAGTTCAAGTAAAACATCAAACTTTTAACTACATAATTTCTAGAAGTTAAATGTTATCTAGATAAACAAAAATATCTGAGCTGCAGTGACCCTTCCTCTTCAAGGACAAGTGGACCAAAGCTATACCAGCAAAATGCAGCATACATATCCAACAGAAAGTGTGATTGTAGGGGCCAAGTTTTCCATCTTTCTTATTTTTCCTTCAGTTTATTTTCCTTTCATTAGTCACATCTTATGTAACGTACACATTCAATACTGCTTGGAATTTCTTTTTTCCCCCTACTTCAGTTGTTTATACTATTTGCTATGAAAGTTTCCTCATCTCGGCTTAAAAACAATTACTACTTAATGCCTGCAGAACGGGGTGTTCATTGCTGGGTAGGTGCAGATGGTAGCATGAAACTTTGCACACCAATTTTGGTGTCTCATGTGTCGCACAACACGATCTTTGTGGTGTGTTGGCTAATTGTGCACATCTTGATTTTTTTAACCTCACATGTTGTGCTGCGGCCTCCGCAGCTGGGCTGAAGACAGGAGTATACAATTGTTTCAGTTTTTACTACCATTTTAATGATAATACAGCACAGGAGCACAGGAATATACAGATATGCAAAGGGAGATGTTAAAACAGTTAAAACTGTTAAAACTTGCAGAAAAACCAATCAACCAAACAAAAACAAAAAAAACACTCTACAAAGTCTTCGCTTCTAGTTTTGACTATAGTCCTCTTATACTAGCCCTTATGTAGCTGTATTGTCTAAGTCACGACAGCTATTGTTCAGGAGAATACGGCAGCCGCTTCCTGTGCAGTAACAGCGTGTATAAATACAAGTTTCTGTGATACATGGTTTTGCAGAGGTGAGCGGAGCAGGCACATTCTGGCCTAGAGATAACCAAAGAAGCAAGTCGCTTCAAATTGAAAAAATAAATCTTATGAAAAGTCTCTGTTGTAAAGACAGACAATGTAATTTTACACATACAATGTTACAATGATGCCACTGGTGACTGTATAATATGCTTTAGATGTTATAAAGCTTCGTTTCAGCCTAGTATAAACCACAAAGACTTGTATAAGCTGATACTATTTCATGTATAATGCTGAAGCAAGCTTTTTGTACTTTCACAAGTACAGTAAAAACCACATTGTGACAAAATTAGACATGGCCTTCAGAAGGAGCAGTCTAACAGTGACTGTCAACAACAAAACCTGCCTTCATTACAGTCACCTTAATGGCAAAACAGACATTGACTGATCTAATGAAAATGCTATAAGAACAAGGTCATGCTTTCTGCATTCTCCACCACTAAATCTCTCTCTCTCTCTCACCTAATACTGCATAACTAGATTTTGCAAACATTTCTGTATACACAATTCACGTTGCATCATGGAACAACCCGACACATCTGATGGACAAACACTGAGACTTACCGCTGTTAATTTGTCTTTCTGTAATAATTCACTTTTGTCCATAATCCGCACTGGTGATGGCTTCTCTGCAAACACAAAAGGACAAAATCAAGGTTTGGAATTAAATTCAATTTTTAGATTGCACCAAATTACAACAAAAGTTGCCGTAATATTGTAAAGTAAAGACCCTAAAATAATACAAAGAAACCCCAACAATGAGACGACCACTAATGAGCAAACACTTTGGTGACAACGGGAGGTAGTTTTTTAAATGCACCTTAGAACACACATGCATCAACACTACATATGAGCGGGCGGAGGGAGGTTTGGAGTCTTCACACACCCCCGTTCTCTGTTGCCTGGTGGGGTGGGGGGGCTGGGAGGAGGAGTTGGCCGTCCAATTGGGGTCTGGAATGTGGGGCCTCCCTGCTGCTGCGGAGTTGTGGCGGTCTGTTTCTCTCCAGCCTAGGGAAGATGGTAACACTACCTGGGTCTGGGTGCAGTTTGCCCATATAGGGGCAAGGGTACCAAGACCTAGGATATACAGTATGCTTGGGGAGTGTGATTGTGTGTACAGTGTCTATTTATGTCTGTCTTCATGTTGGGTGAGTGCTGAGTACTTGCATATGAGAGCATGAGGGTGGGAATGGATGTTTGTATCTGTGTGTGCCTGTTTGTCTGTGTCTACATGTCAGGTTGGGTATCAGACGCCACCTCTCTAGGGACATCTCAGGCCCTCCGAGGTATGGAGGCCTATCTCCCCCCACCACTCCCCCTGCCAGTGGCAGACGCCCTCAGACATCGGTACATTGGTGGTTCTTGGTGTCTGGGGATGGGCGCCCAGGTATGCACCGGCTCATTCCTGGGTGGCTGCTTGTCAGGGCCTGGAGCCTGGGGCTCGCAAGGGCCCCTTCGGGGGTGGGTTGCCCTCGGCCTCTGGGCCTGGGGCTCGGGCACTCTGGTACGTCACTGCAACCCCCCCTGGCTTCTGCTCCGCGGCTGCTGAGTGACCCCTCATTAGGGGCTCTCCTCCGCTCTTTTTGAGAGAGTGGCACGGTTGCCCTTCCGTTGGTCTTCCTTGGTCTCTTGTGCTCTGAGGGTCTCTGGATGTCTGGAGCCCGGATCTCCTCCATACCTGCTTCAGGAGGACGGGGTTATGGCACCCCACACCCTCTAGCAGATCATTACATGAAGGAACCTTTTGAATACAAGCACGCTCATGCTCACAGGTGTACACACGGGTGCTCAAAGACACAAACTACACCCTTTTTGGCTCCTACCTCAAAGCACACTGTGCACTGTCAATCTTACGTGCTGCACAATAATAGTCAATATTTAGTATTTACTTTTATATTCACATAGATTATTGCGATGATGTTATTTATTATATTGCTCTCTTTTTTTTTGCTTGTTTTCTCTTTTTTCTTTCTCAACAGGTGATCCAGGTGATTGATATATGTATTTTTTGTCTGTTTGTTTTGTTGTTTTTTGCCCTTTATCACCGTTCCTCTTCCCCACTGTTTTTCTTTCCCTACCTCTCTTTCTTTCTCCCTTTCCTTTCCCCCAGTCATGTCTGTCCCGTGTGTAGCAGGTGAAAATAAAATAAAATAAACAATAGAAACAAAGGTGAATCAAATAGACCAATACGGCAAGGCTGGGATGGTCCATTTAGTAAAGTAAATCCGTTGGGCATCTTCCTTGGCCTTTAGACAATTCTGATGGCAAAAAAACCAAATGGGACAGGCAGGAAAAGACAACGGGAGGTAAAAACTCCCTTTTAACAGGAAGAAACCTCTGGCAGAACCAGGCTCAGGGAGGGACGGCCATCTCCCATGATTAGTTGGGAGTGAGGGGAGGAGGACAGGACAAGAGACATGCTGTGGAAGAGGGCAAGAGAATAATGAAAACTCCTTAATTAAATGCAGAGTGGTGTTTAAACACATGATGCGTCCAAAGGAGTGAGAGGACAAAAAAGAAAGCCCAGTTTATCATGGGAAGCCCCAAGCAGCCAGGTCTATTGCAGCATTACTAAAGGAGGACTTGTTCCAGCCTAACTATGTGCTTTATCGCTGAATTAGGCCACTTATCCAGTAATTTTAAGCCTGATTTAAAAGGTAGAGAGGGTGTCTGTCTCATAAATCCAAGCTGGGAACTGATTCCCCAAAGAGGAGCCTGAAAGCTGAAGGCTCTGCCTCCCATTTCAGAACCACAAGTCTGACATTAATGGCCTGTATTTGTATAGCGCTTTTACTAGTCCTTAAGGACCCCAAAGCGCTTTACACAACCAGTCATCCACCCATTCACACACTGGTGATGGGGAAGCTACATTGTAGCCACAGCCACCCTGGGGTGCACTGACAGAGGCGAGGCCACCGGGCCCTCTGACCAAATTAGCAGTACAACAAGGCCCTGCAGATCTTGATTCAGTCTGTAGGTAATGTTTTGATCAGACGTAGGTAGCTAGGAGTATTTCAAAGGTGCAGAGCCTGGTCTCCAATTCAATTATCCTGGCCTCCAGAGATGTAAACAAGCTACATTTATTACAAGTATTATTATTACTAAAGGAGGCCGAGGAGTAGCTAAACATCTGACACACTGAGCAGGTGAACAGGCCATGCTACTAGCGAGTCGCTAAGCTAAGCTAGAGAATCTCTAAGTACACACTGAATGAATACTGTGAATATAACTAGCGAGTGAGTCAGCAGAAAATGTACTTTGGATAAAGCATGTGAAGATTACACTATGAAATAACATGCTACATACAAGTTTAAATTTAAATTGGCTACACAAAAATACTACTGTGCATTGTAACAGGAAGTGATACAATAACGCAGAGAGCCAACACCCACATATATTTTATATTATATCACATATAATAGAAAATATTATATAATTCAATTGCAATTTGCCTCCTGTTCCATCTTTATACCCCGTTTCACAGTTGAATTTGCAAAACCCATAAGCTGGTGATACATCACGACTTTTGGGAAGAGAAATCTTGATTCCAAACTGTATTTCCTTAAGCACATAAGCCACAAAAGTGCCAAATCCACAGTGGATAACACTTTTTAAACAGCTAATTTATAGCTGCTATATATTGAGTAAGCTTGACAAATATAATTGGTTTGGGTTAATTATTGAGTGCTAAAAATTAAATTAATTTCAGTTTTATTTATATAGTGCCAAATCACAACAGCAGTTGTGGTGCTTTTTATTGTAAGGTAAGCCCCTACAATAATGCAGAGAAAACAAGAACACCTGAAGAGTCACATGAATAAGCACATCGGCGAAGTGGGAAGGGAAAACTCCCTTTTAACAGCCAAACTTAATGCACACTTTACAATGACCTGTTCACTTTTGTAAAGGCAGACTACCTGGCTAGGTGTGTTTGTGTTGTCTGGGAGTGTAAACATAAAAAGACAAGACTTTCAGTTAGACTCTTTTTGCATAAATGACATTTGAAAGGAATGACATGAATTACCATGGATTTGACATGAATTAAAGTTGCAAAAAGATTAGAAATATTATTATGTCATACTTTTACAAAAAGCTCGCTTTGTTTTTTTTGGGGTTTTTTTTTTTTTTTTTTTTTTACAAAAATAAAGTTTAGACTGCCTTGGTGAATAATTAAGGGGGGGGGGGAGCAAATTCAGTATTGTAGTTAAGCTTACTGTAAACAACAACAGAGACGGGATACTCCATGAGGTTGGCATCTGACACCACCATGCAGGTGAAAGTCCTCTGGTCTTTGAGTGAGGCCTGGGTAATGAGCAGGCTGAAGTGCCTATTGATGCTGACCCGTTGAGCATAACCATCTGTGGCCTGAACTGTGGCCTGGTCACTGTGAGCCTGTTTGATTAACAGATCACCAGGTGTGCCATCATCTTTTTCCTAAAGTGTAAGGCAACAGAAGAATAAGACAAAGAAGACAGGGTTTGTCAAATCTGTACAAATCTTCATTCTTCAAGCATATTTATATAGACATGCACAAAAATAGAACAATTTTAAACAATGCATTTAAGCTTTCATTCAAGCATTCTCCAAGTAGAACGTACAAATGTATCACATATGTGCTAATTAGAATAGGTGTACACTGCTAACATAATGCAAAATTCAACAGGTCATCTTTGCCAGGTAATCTCTTTAATTACAGTGTGGATTAAGTGGAGCCATATTTATCTGATTTCTTTAAATAAGTCTTGAAGACACTAGCTGTAGATTTATGATGGACATAAGCCTAAAGTTTTGCCCTAGACAGGACACTCTCTCATAGTTTTATATTATTCATTCCCTGAAGCTGGGTATACACTGTGCAATTTGTGACACAACAACCGTGAAGAGTTGGATGGACATTGCTGCTCCATTGCAGCTGGCTGGTCAATGTTTTTCATTAGCAATTTAGCAAAGTTGATGGTGGTGGTGTGTGTTTGTGTGAGTGAAAGACAGAGAGGGAGAGAGAGAGACAGATTTTGTGTTATAAGCTTCATCTTATGGACGCACAAGCGTGAGCACTCAGGTCGTGTTATGAAGGAAGGAAGGCTCAGAGTTTAGTGAGTGGGTGTGCTGGGATGTGCTAAAAGGTGGGCCTTCACAACAGGTCGCATCAGCGCACCGGGCTGTATAGTGTGAGACCATGCATTGTGACCTACAAACTTCTAACCCCTGTGATTCAATCCTGCAGTTTGAGCAGAAGCTGCATAATGCGACTGAAAAAAATTGCACAGTGTATGCCCAGCTTTAGACTGCATGGTGATATTCACACAGCTGGCTGCTTACTTCACAAGTAACTCAATGTCAGTGTGTACTTACATATTTCCACTTGATGAACATCAGATCTTCCGGTGGTGGAGCTCCACCATTGCATGGCATAACAATGGTTTCTCCATACAAAGTAGTCAAGTTTGCTGTTCCCTTTACTGCATAACAAAAGAACACAAATTGTTAGAATAAATACATATATAAAGTGCTACCATCTGCCATTTAATTGAAAAAAAACCAAAAAAAAAACACGTTCTTAGGCTACGTCCACACGTACATGGGTATTTTTGAAAACGGAGATTTTCCGTTTTCGTTTTAAAAAATAATCTCGTCCACACGTAAACGCAGAAATGGTGGCGATATATTCCTAACCGTGTAGAAATGTTGGCCAATCAGAAGTCTAGAAGCCTCGGTGGGAAATAGTAAACAAGGATGGGGCATAGAAGCAGAACAGAGTCATATGTGTGGAGGGACAGTAACTGTGTGTGTATATGTAAGCATTTAAACACTGCAGAGAGTACAATTAACAGTAACAGTATTGTAGAAATTCATTTCACCGAAACAATAACGTGGCGCACAGTGTGACGTCAAAAAAGGCGCACACCTTTGACGCTGCGTTTTCTCCGTTTTTCTTGTCCACACGGAAATGCAAAAACTGAGTTTTCAAAAATATCCACCCTGGCCGGAGTTTTTAGAAATCTCCGTTTTCAGTGACCAAAAACGGCGTTTACGTGTGGACGAAAGGTGCAAACGCATAGAAAAATCTGCGTTTTCAAAAATACCCGGGTACGTGTGGACGTAGCCTCAGTAACATGTGTACAGCAACAGCTGGCATTTTGAGTACTGCTTGTTTGCACCCTGATTAGCCAAACCTGGGTACATGAACATATCCATGTAGCTCTTCTCCCCTGACTCAATCAATCCTTGTGTACATCAAACCCACTTCCAAGATGTTAAAAACTGCTGAGATCATAAGAAACCCAGCAACGACAAGAATCATTAATGTACCAGTGGGTCAGTGAGCAGCTCCTCCCAACTATAACTGTCTTAAAATGCCTGGGTGTTAATAAGTGAGTCAAACTATACCACAATATCCTGTCACTCCAAATGTGATGTGTGATACCACGTATCACAACGATCATGTGTAATGTCAAAGAAGTAAGAAAATTGGTGGAAAAAGATGGATGGACAGTTAAAACAATATTGCTTGTTTCCCTGTCCAGTTTCTTGTCACTGAATTCTGCATTTCTACAAAATATATATATTAACTGTTAAAAACAAAGCATGTTGAAAAACTGTGAGTACAAACACTCGAATATTACTGAGTGAAATTAGCCAAAAATATAGAAAGTGAGAATGGTAAGAGAAAGGCTAACAACAACATACAATGACACTTTTTATTTTTTATTATGATGAAAATGTTAATGTAGCCTTGGCTATTTGTTAAGGTTTGAAGTGACTTTGTGGAGTTATTGTTCAGAATTTCACCCTGCTGAGTAGCGAGTAAAAAAAAAACCAACAACTTTGTTTAGTATAGTTTCTGTGTAACTGTATAAGTGTGTTCTATAGATGTTGAATATAGCTTTGTTTAAAGTTATACTATATCTGTAAAATTTATTTTGGCTCTAAGCAAGTTGCTGTTTGAGTTCTTTATAAAGTGCAGATGTTGCCGATCCGTGGAACCAGCACCTCAATACGGAGATGTGAGATATAACGAAATATATCAGATGATGATATCAAAACATCTCTTTTTTATATTATACTCTATTTTGTGCTGTCGCAAAAGACACGGTTTACTGTAATATGTTTTCATTGCTTTAGATGACAGTTTGCAATAATCACCACGGTACAACAGAAGGACCAGGTAAAACAAATTGAGGAGCTCGTTCCTAAACGAGGGCCTACCTCTGTGGCGTGGACGTGATTCAGTTATGAAAAGTGTGACATGGAGGAGAAAACTGCACAAATTATACAAGAAAATGGTCCCCACCACAGACACAAACACAACAAACCTTCTTTACCACTTACGCAAGAATCACATTAAAGAGTACAGAGAGAGTTTATGAATTGGAGGCAAATATGAGCCAGGTCCTCATAATAAACCTCAGACTCAAACATTAGAACAGGCTTTTCCCTGTGGTACGGCATGTAATAAAGACTCAGAAAAATAATCATGTCTATTACAAGTTACATCTATAAATATATGGTTTCATGCAATGGCAAAAAAATTGACTCCAAGTGCACAAACACTTCACATAAGTTGATTTGCCTCATTTATATTATCATTTTATATGTAGACAACGCTGCAACAACAGTTTTGTGGACGAGCTGAACATCGCAATCCTATATTAGGTTAACCATGCACTTGAGAGACTGGACACTCTTGCAGTCGATGTTTGCAAGCCCCCATACAGGAGCAGTAATGATGGCTGGAGGCATCAGGGAAGCTTATGTGCGATTGTGTGAGTCATCCAGTGTGTGTCACTACTCGATAACATCATGTAAGTTCCATATTTGTTAATCTCATCTAAATGTAAAAAAAAAAAGAAACTTTTGATGTGGTAGTGATATAAACTATTCACTAAATTTGTAGGAATTGCACTATTGCACTTGGTCATATCGTGTAGTCCTACAAAACAGGAAGTGTAGATGGTCTCTCTGTTTAAAACGCGCAGTCCAATCCAGTCCAGGTGACTTGCCTTGTTTGTTGCCTCAATCCTCTGGTTGTCTACATTGATTAAAAAAAAAAAAAAAAAAATAGGAGCCCCAAGTAGTCTTGCACTTCAGGTATTTACAGCTCCAGTCACTACTGACACACTCCAGAGAATGTATGCAATACACTGAATACCAGATAAAGTTGTCACTGACAATGGGCCCAAGTTCTCAAATTAGGTTCGATCCGATTAGACTACGGCACATCTGCAATGAACAAAGCATTTGCTAGAAACTCTGACTACATCTTACACAACCACAGCAGAGTTGGTGATAGGAAGACATTGAAGGCATTGCAAATTTCTCTGATGCAAACTTGATATATAAGTGACTATGTTCAATCTAACTCTTGCAACTTCTAAATCTCAATACTCTTTAAGGTCTTGGACTTAGGGGTGAGCGATATATCGAATATACTGTATCACGAGTTTTTCCATATATGATGGCTAAAATGGCTTTACCATAACCATTGAGTATAAATTGCCATGTCAATATTAAGCTGTCTGCATGCAATTCACTGTGAGTGTCCTTTCTCCCAAACTCTGCGAATGCATCATTAATTTCCCCCTCCCAAATGGAACATTTTCTACCTGGTACACCGTGGTGAATTCTTGCTTCATGTCCTTTTTTGTTGCTGTGATTGTTTGCTGGTAAAGGTCTAGTGTTGACCACAGGAAGAAACATACTGTTGACAGTACAGTTGTTTGTAAAAACAAAACAAAACACTGAGGGATCAATTTGAATGACTGATTGGCTAAAAATAACATTTGTTTTTGGAGGTTATTTAAACATATTGTGATATATATCATGTATCGTGATGTAGGCAAAAAATATTGTGATATTAGATTTTCCTCATGTCGCCAACTTGGAATGTGAATACCACAGGCTGCAGTGTTCAGAGCAGCGTGAATCCAAGCCCAAGCCTTTGATTTCAAAATTAAAAACAAACAAAACACATTTCTATTCATCTGGAAGAAAAAAAAATACCATCCGTTTTATAAAAGAACTAATTTCCTTGCTTTTAAAAAACCTAAAATGTGACATATCCCTCTGTCTTTTGGAAGACCATATATAAAATCAAAGTTAAAATTATATAAACTTCTCTATCAACTTCATGCTGGCCCATGGTTAATCCTAGATGTGATGCCCTAGAGAAGCACAGAGGGATGGAAAGGCAAGTGCCCTTGGGAATTAAGGCTAATTAATTCTATATGGGAAAATGGCCTTGTGTAGACTCAGCAGACTGTTGAGGCACCAGCATGTCTGGAGAGAAACAGAATATCCTCTTGTTCAAAATGCCTTTCATTATTTACAATTCATGTAATTAGACAAAAAATAATGCCCAGTACAAGAACTTGTTTTCTGAGGTCCGAAACATGTCGAACAGGCAAGTAAACCAATTAAAAACTAAGACAATGTGACGTGCAGATGTCCTTCCTCCTTATACATGTTAGTGTGCTTATCACAAGGCACCAGTGGTGGACCTGGCAATCCTAGTTTTCTAAGCAATGCTGGGCAGTGAACACAGGGCCCACTAGAGGACTTTGGGTCTTCGGGCCACCATGATGAAGTCTTTGACTATTTGGTCAGTAACATTCACAACTGCTTCCTTTTTCTTCCCATGTCGACACTGAACTTTTTTCTTTTGTGGTTCCTAAATTATGGAGGAGTTCCAGCACATAATCTGGTCCCTTTAAACACCCCCACCCCACCCACCCACCGACCGACCAACATTAGTACCAGAGTTAGCTTCTAGTCAATGGTAATCGGTTTTCGGTGTTTTTTTTTTTTAATTGTCTTTTCTCCATGTTTTATTATTACATGGGATTTCATGTCTGAAAGGTGCAGCCTGAGATGTGGTCTAAAGGCTTCCCTCCAATGTTTTACCAATCGTGTTAACATTCTGTTTTTACCACATGCAATAAAAGTGTTTCCTGCCTGGGCCCAGCAGCATTTGCCTCTAAGTCAGAGAGACAGAGGTCCACATAAAACAAGTGGAAATTCTAACCGTCTGATAATAAATTGTGAAAACTTATAATTTGAGCATATTTGCCTATTCTTGTGAAAACAAAACAACAACAATAGCAACTTTCAAGGTAAACATCACATAGTACTTCACAACAAAATACACCAAAGTTAACCAAACACAAGGCCAAAAAGATTCATTTTTAGCTGTATTTTAAAAGTGACCACTGAGACCACATATTTCAGAGGTAGACCCTTCCAGAGTTGCACAAGCACTGTCTACTTTAGTTTTCAGCTTTGTATGATGCACAGCCAGCAGGCCTCAACTACATGGCCTCAGGGGCATGTTAGGGACATAAAGATTTCAAAGTTTATTGATGTAAGTTTGTGCTTATCCATGAAGAACTCTAAAAGCCATAATGTTGAAATGGACTCTAAATTTAATGGGGATCCAATGCAGGTGGGTCAGTAACAGCGTGACCTCAGTACTCGGAAGACTTTGTCAGCACCCTTGCAGCATCATTCTAAACAACTTACAGATGTTCCAAGGAGTTTTTACTTAGACAAGCGACCAGTGATTTAAGGTAATCTAAACATAATGAAATAAATGCATGCAGGGGTAGGCAACCTTTCTGATGATGCGTGGCATCTAAAATTTCCTCAGAAGTGAATGTGCCATATAATTGCATTAGAAATAAATCGAATAATGCTCTATATTAACAGTTACACACTACATAGAACAACTTTACAGAATTATATTTGTTCACAGATGTTGGCAGCTATCACCAAATAGTTATCAGCTATTTTGAAACAAAAAAAAGGACACTTTTTATCCATAACAAGAACTTGATTACAGCAAATGAACTGTACAACAGAAAATACAGATGCTATTTATGGTCTCCTCACAACAAGGATCAGAAAAATAAACTGGGCCAATATGGCATGTTTGTTAATATACACATGTTAATCTGATCGCTGGTCTCCCACTCGCAGAGACACAGGTCTCCGAGTGTCCAGCATTCAGACAGCTACCTGAGGACACTCATGTGAGAGAAAATCTGCTCACACAGATATGTAGAGCCAATGTTCTGTAGACAGTTAAACTTGTCAGGTAGTGATGTCCAGCAGGTGAAAATGCAGCTCCATGAACATGCACAGCTATGGATTCCAGCTGCATCTGTAGTTCTGCAAAATTTGACCCCCACAGACTAGAGCTTTTCAGTTCAATCAGCTGCATTTCAATGTCCTCTGTGTCCAGGCAGTTAATGCGAGACAAATCCAGCTGCTCATTAAAGCTTTCTGGTTTGATCAGAAAAGAAGACATTGGTCCATATACCTGAAAGTCCCGAAAACGCATTGTGAATTCTGTCGCGCGTCTACGGATGTATCCGTGTATTTCCACAGTGCTGATGCTGCGCTGAGCGGACAGCTCCTGAAGCATTTGAAGTGTCGGAATGTGGAAAATTCAACATCACTTGAAAAAACTGCCAGCTAGCAATGCCCCTCTCACTGGTAGGCTAAGTGATTTTTAGCCAATTACAAGTTGAATCTGGTAGTTGGGGTTGTTAGCTAAGATACTGTCATTAAGAAGCGGCACAGCTAATGAGTCTATGCGAGCTAATTTGCGATGTGCACCACTGGCCTGGTCATTTATTTATTTTTTCTTCTCAGATTAATTCACTGCGTGTCATGCCCTGGGACAAATAAATAAATAAAAAAATCCGTCCAGCCATTTTGACTAGAGACCAACCCACCAGGTATTATAGGACAAGCCATAAAGCCAAGGCAAGGCAAGTTTATTTATATAGCACAATTCAACAGACAGGTGATTCAATGTGCTTTACAGAGACATTAAAAAACAAAAACAAATAAAAAGCATGATTTAAAATGGGAAAAAAAAGAGTAAGTTTTGAAATTTAAGCTTAAAAGTAAAACAGTGTGGATTTGGTGCTTTATTCAAATGTAGCTGAGAAAAGGGGGGTCTTCAACCTGGATTTAAATAAACTGAACGTTTCAGCTGATCTGAGGCTTTCTGGGAGTTTGTTCCAGATATATGGAGCATAAAAGCTGAATGCAGCTTCTCCATGTCTGGTTCTGACTCTGGGAACTGATAAAAAACGGATCCAGATGACCTGAGGGATCTGGAAGGTTCATACTGGGTCACGAGGTCACTGATGTATTTTGGTCCTAAACCATTCAGAGCTTTATAGACCAGCATCAGAACTTTAAAGTCTATCCTCTGGTGGACAGGCAGCGAGTGTAAAGACCTCAGAGCTGTACTGATGTGGTCCACTTTTTTGGTCTTAGTGAGGACTCGAGCAGCAGAGTTCTGAATGAGCTGTAGTTGTCTGACTGATTTTTTAGATAGACCTGTAAAGATGCTGTTACAGTAATCAAGCCTAAAGATGAATGCATGGACTAGTTTTTCCAGGTCCTGTTGAGACATCAGATCTTTTATTCTTGAAATATTCTTGAGGTGATAGTAAGCTGACTTTGTTATTGTCCTAATGTGGTTTTTTTTGGTTTAAAGTTTAGGTCTGCGTCCATCACTACACCCAAATTTTTTCGCCTGGTTGGTGGTCATTAGGTGTATAGATTGAAGTTCTCTGGTGACCTGTAATCGTTTTCCTTTGGCTCCAAAGGAGTCAGTTTTGTTTTTGTTTAGCTGGAAAAAATTGTGACACAACCAGTCATTAATTTCCTCAATGTAATTACCAAGAGCCTGTAAAGGCCCTGGTCTCCTGGTGACATTGTGATATATATTTGTGTGTCATCTGCATAGCTGTGATAGTTTATTTTGTTGTTCTTTATAATCTGTGCCAGTGGGAGCATGTAGATGTTAAACAGAAGAGGTCCCAAGATGGAACCTTGGGGAACTCCACATGTGATACTTGTCTGCTCAGATGTGAAGTTACCTATTGATACAAAGTATTTCCTGTTTTTTAAGTATGTTATGAACCAGTTTAGTACAGTTCCTGAAAGACCTGCCCAGTTCTCCAGTCGTTTGAGTAATATGTTGTGGTCAAACTGTATCAAATGCTGCACTGAGATCCAGTAAAACTAAAACTAACATTTTTCCACTGTCTGTATTCAGACATATGTCATTAAACACTTTGATCAGAGCAGTTTCAGTGCTGTGGTTGAATGAAAATAGACGCTGTTGTGACAATGATGTACACTGTCTTGTTGGTATATGTATGATTTCTATACATTTTACGTCAGATAAAAACTTTGGTTGTAAGATTCAGATAATTATTTGTTAAATGCTAGACATTTTAAATGAGAATAAGAAAGAAAGAGTATTTCTGTGTGCCCCCTTTCCCTGTTAACGCCCTACCTGGCCCCCTGGCAAAACTTAGCTAGACCCGCCCCTGCACAGTTACCAGCTGTCAGCTACTTAGAAAAGAATCCTGGTGTTATTTCTCAGAAACAGTTTATAACTTCCCTCCATCACCTGTTCAGCTCTGATGATTCAGTAAGGACATCTCCTGGTTTCATCTTCATGTTTCCCTCTCACCAGATAACCAAACCGATATAATGACCAGCAGCTTTTACTGCTGTGGCTCCAGCAAACATCAGCTGATACTAGAAATTAATATTAAATAAATTCTAACAAAAGCTGATCAAGCTTACATCCACTGGTTTCCTCTTTCTGGCGCAAAGTGGGAGATAAACAAACAAGAGAGACGGGACTTGCGACAGAAAAGCTGATCATCTGATCATTGATCAGTTTCATGACTGAAGTGGCAACAGGAGAGGGAGGGGAAGAGAATAAGGGAAGAAAAGGCAGCTGACAGCGTAAAGACGCAGAATGACTCCAGCTTTGTGTCTTTTTCCATTCTAGATGAAGTACAGGACAAACTGCGTTCCTTCTCAGCTCAATACGAAATGCGTAATATTTTCTCTAAATGATGGATGTTTCTATCCCAAAGTTCCTAATGAAAGATTTAGCAAATGAGGCAACGTAACCAAGTGTTTTGATTGTGTTAGGTGCAAATTTGCCAGAGGCACAAACAAGGGTTCAGTTTTTTATACTTTTTGGTTTTGGAAAAAGATACCAGCCATCTAACTTTTAGAGTCTAATCACCTATTCAGGATAATTTCCTTTTTCAGCTTAGTAACATCCTAGGACTTAAAACAGATATAAACTGAAAGTCATCTGCATAGCAGTGATAAGAAATGTCCTTAAAGATGCTCAAAATTTGCTGAAGAGGGAACAGATAACAGAAACAGATACCCCAAACAGAACCTTGTGGCACACCATATATAAGAGAACTGGGAGAAGACCTGGACTTAGAAATAGCCTAAGCAGACCCAGATACACTCATCTAATATCTCAGCCTATTGAACAAAACATGATGGTCAACAGTATTAAAAGCAGAGGTAGCTTCTAAACTCAGCAAAACGGAACATTCTCCATTATCAGTTCACATCAAATGTCACTTAAGAGCTGTTTCAGTGGAATAAGCTCTACAAAAGCCAGATTGAAACTAATCAAGAATACTGTACTTGTCCAAGACAGCTATTAGCTGGTTAGCCACAACTTTTTCTAAGATCTTCACAATAAATGGTAACATTTAACTCTTATTTACTCACCGAAAGGCGCAAAGCCTTCATTTAACAAAGAAAGAGGCCTTTTCCACACAGCATGCAAATGTGACACCATGCTGGTTGAAAGCAAAACAAAATCTGCATAGCAGAAATGTAGTCACACATGTTTTTCAGGTTTGTCAGCATGTGACCTAAGCATCAAATGACAGCCTCTGTAGAATTAAAAACATCCTGTCTCATTCTCAATGGTGCTGAAAAACATTTATTACTTGTAGGCTGGACTACTGCAATTCATTATTATCAAGATGTCCTAAAAATTCCTTGAAAAGCCTTAAGTTGATCCAAAATGTGGTAGGAAGGCTCTTGGCAGGAGCTAGTTATCCAAAGCTTCCGGTTCGAAAAAACACGAATGATTTTGGTAGCTCCACTGAGGCATCGGGGATTTGCAAATGGAGCCAGGATTCAGTTACAATTAGTAGACAATAATCCACAGAGCACCCAGTGGTTTCACAATCGCAGGTGGGATACTTTGGGTCCTATCCAATATAAAGTTCAGGCTGAGGCCAATTTCTCTCAGTTCCTGCTGACTGAAAGTGATCAGTGTGTTGCACTAAAAAAGCATAAAAAATGCAAAAGCACAAAAGTGTGCATAGCAGCTGGGAGCGCTGTGCTGCAGATGCTGCTTATTTTTGGAGAAAAAAAAGGAGATGTGTGCAACTGAAAGAACACCATCCAGCAGTGAAACTTGGAGATACTTCAGTGCGTCCAGAACTGGGAATTTCATCAAAGTGAAGGAATTATGAAGAAAAAAAGATACTTGTGCAAAACTGGGTCTGGGTTGTCACTTTGTCTTCCAACACAACAATGACCCAAAACATATTTTGCTCCTAGTAAATAACTCCAGAAGACCAAAGTGAACAAAGTACTGTGTGTTCTGCACAAAGCTCTCACTTGAATCTGATTTAAAATCTGTGGTCTGACCTGAACAAGGTCAGACCACGGTCCGTACAACAAGACCATCAAATCTGGAGGAGATTGAGAGATTTGCCAATAAAAAAAGGGCTGGAACTGCCCAGGAGATGTGTGCGAGACTTGCTGAAAACAATAATCAATGATTACCTAGCAAAAATGAGACACAAATCCTTAATTATGTTAAAATTTGTAATAAACATCCATCCATCTTCATCCGCTTATTCGGGGCCGGGTTGCAGGGGCAGCAGCCTAAACAGCCACTTCTTCTAGCTTGTCCGAGGGAACACCAAGGCCAGCCGAGAGACATAATCCCTCCAGCGTGTCCTGGGTCTGCCCCAGACCTTCCTCCTGGTGGGACATGCCCGGAACACCTCACCAAAAGAGGCACCCAGGAGGCATCCTTATGAGATGGCCAAACCACCTCAACTGGCTCCTGTAATAAACATGATTCTGATAAAGCAAATAAACATTAGCAAGCTCCACATAGAAGAATTATCTACTCTACTCTCTAAGGATCTGTGTGCCATCACAGATAGGACAAAGTCTCTTTCTCCAAATCATGTCTTTAGTTCTAAGGGCTAAAAGACCTTAATATTCTGTGACATGGGACTAAAATTCACTGGTAATATGCCTAAAATATATACATGTGAAACACTAGAAGATTGTGTAAACACGTGGATGAGGTGTTTTTTTCCAAAAAGAGGAAAAAAAAAAAAAAAAACGTGGATGAGCATAGAGAGCATTTCTGTTTCACAACACTGAAAATCTGAGCAGCTTGACAGCGTTAGAGTCATCATATATCACATGTGACGCCTCATAGTGTACCACAGATGGTTTTACAAGCACAGAGGTGGCTTTTAGCTTTAAAAAGAAAGAGGTTCATGCTGCATGAGGCTTAGGATTACCGCCAGGAAGCAATGGTATATTACCATCCCTCGCTGGTATGGAGTATGGATCAAGATGTTATTTTAAAAAAACAACAACAAAACCCCACACACATATAAGGGCCCCAAAGGGCAACATTGATCTCTCTGTTCAACTATAGTAAGTGTAGGTTGTCAGTCTGCTGTCAGTACAACTGCGTTATCAATATCCTGGACGTCCAAGTCCATTCAGTTTGGATTTCTCCAGTTTCCTCTTTTCAGTGTGGGAGGAACTGGGTTTTTTTGGGGGTTTTTTTTTGTATATTAAAAGCTGCTACTCCCCCACTGGGATTTGGCCAAAAACAGTGTTTAACTTCTTGTTTAGTCACACTCACCTGTAATTGTCAAATGACTTTAAGCTAACGTCATTTCAAGATGGAAACTACCTAACACACCACAGGGCAGAAGTGATACCAGTGTATTACAACGCATCATATGAATAGTGTTCATGTGTGTTTAGCAGTGATCTCATTTATTTTCAGTTTCAGTTTCCCCGATTCTAATTTCAGCTACTGTTCATGCTCTATCGGTGAGTCACCGAGTCAGGTGCTTTTTCATTCTGCCGTGAAAATACACAGCAGAAAGTCCCCGGATATATATATATATATATATATATATATATATATATAACAAAAATTCAAGACCTCCCTGACTTACATGACAAAAGACATAAAAGTAAAAGTATTTCTGGCTTCTTCTTAACCTACTTGGGCATATCAAACAATACACAAACACACACAAAACAGGTTCCTTTGCTTTACCCACTTAACATAAAATAGTTCCCTTTTATTTTATTTTTAAAAAAAGGTAAAGTGGGAAGCCCAACGCTGAAAATCAGTCACGAGCATGTCTCGGTTTCCTCACCAGCTGGTGAGTTATTTGTATTTTACGCTAACTGGCATTTAGTTATAAGAAATATTAGTACTGCATTAGTCTGTATTGTATTTTTGTGCCAAATCAACATCAGCACTCTAACCTGTCTAACCATGCTAGGAGGCATTCCTACTACATTATGAGCGAAGCTTACCTTGAACCAGCGTCCCAGCGTTGACCACAAACAGCAAAAGTAAAGCGACAGTATCCATCGTTTTGAAAAAAAGAGAAAAAGATATGTAGCTTGTGGGGTTGGTGGATGACCAGCAAGACAAGTAATGACCAGTGGAAATCAAACCAAGGTTTACAAATATGGTCGGCAGATTTCTCACTGCTGTTCACAACAGTTTAAGAACAGCAGTGAGAGTGAAAAGTCCAGCGAAACGCGTTTTGAACTGGGAGGCCGGGCAGGTGGAATACGGAAAAGCTGACGAAAGGACAGGGGGAGGAGGAGGAGGAGAGTCTTAGGGGATTTTGCTTCTAGTGATGGGATTTCCGTCTCTTTTTAGAGAACCGGATCTTTCGGCTCGACTCACTAAAAAGAACCGGCTCTTTCGGCTCCGAACCGGCTCTTCAGGTTGTTTTGTTGCTTTAATTAATTTATTATTAACAGTAATATAAAATTACGCACAAAAGGAATTACTAATGTAAAAAAAAAGTGGTTTTATTTATATATGTTTATATATAAATATATCCGGTGGCCCCTAGAGACAAAACACGTACAAACTCCAAAACACATTTCTAGCGTTAACTGAACATCCAAAACAGAGCTACCTAGATCACTTAAATTACACAATTGAAAGCATATTCGTATTGTTTGTGTATTTATACACAAGCACACATATATATATTCAAATAATTTAAAAAGAAATGTTAATTTACCTGTTACTACCGCACACTGGTGATGGGATTTCCGGATCTTTTTAGAGAACCGGCTCTTTTTAGAGAACCGGCTCTTTCAGCTCGGCTCACTAAAAAGAGCCGGCTCTTTCGGCTCCGAACCGGCTCTTCAGGTTGTTTTGTTGCTTTAATTAATTTATTATTAACAATAATATAAAATTATGCACAAAAGGACACAAGTTTTGAACATGTCAAAGATAAATCTTACTAAAGAGCAGGGGGTTGGCTGCCTTTAGAGACCTCTTTGCCCAGAAAAACACAAGCACACATATGTATAGTCAAATAATTTTTTAAAAAAAAGTTAATTTACCTGTTACTACCACACACCAAATCCAGTCATTGGTACATGCTGGCTTGTGTAGCCACTAAGTAACAAAAGCTCAACACTGCGCGTAGCATTCTGGAGCACTTCTTTTGTCTTTTGTACGTGTTTTGGAGTTTTTACGTTCTTCTGAGTTTTTACGTGTTTCTGAGTTTTTACGTGTTTTGGAGTTTGTACGTGCTTCGGCGTTACATGCTATGGACTTTTTACGTGTTTTGGGGTTTGTACGTGTTTTGAAGTTTGTGTGTGCTTTGTCTCTGGGAGCCACCATAAATATACTTTTATTTATTCACTCCACATAAAATGTAATAAATAAATCATATAATACAAAAAACAACTATTCATATTTCAGCTTTTAACTATTTAAATTTTCAGCTTTTTCCTTTTAAACAAATTGAGTGAAACAACACAAAACACTGCAAACCACAACACAATTAAATATAAATTAAAATATGAAAACAAAAAGAAGATGCACATTCTCTGTCATATGGGCCTGCATGAATAAACTTTCTGAATCCTTTATCATCTGCAACTGAAAATAGTTGTGGATGATTACTATACCTTTCTAATGTGACGTTGTTGTCCCTGGCTCTCTTTCTCTGTCTCTCCCTCCTGCTCTGTTCCTGTGCTACTGCGAGTCCCCCCTCTTCCCAGCGCAATGCACAAGGCTCGCATGTGGAGTGAAGAGGAAAAAAGTGTGTGAGAGAGAGAGAGGGAGGGTGAGAGAAAGAAAAAAAAACCCACGGCTCGCGTAGTTCACGTCAAAGACCCGGCTCTAAGAGCCGTTTCATTCGCGACCGACACATCACTATTTGCTTCATTGTTGACTGTAACACGATCTGATATCCTCATGTCGGTGTTGTTCCCACGTCATCATAATAAATGTTGTTCCAGGTTCAACATTGCAAGTGAGCAATCACTTTGTTGTGACGTTATACTTTTTGCGACTTCGGAAAAAAACGCCTTAAAAAAATCTACTTAACTTGCCAGAAAGCGTCTCTGTCCGCCGATCCAGCAATTTGAATTTTTTGCATTTCAGGATACTGTTCTTTATTAAACGGTAAGCATTATACATATTGTCCTTGCAACATTGGAATTTCATAAATGAATGAATCGCTTGGCTTGCAAAAGTATGACGTTAAGCAGATAAAGGTCACTACAGATTAAAATACCGTTCAACAAGACAGCATGTGCACCTGGCTCCTTACAAGTCACGAAATATTTACCATGTGGATTAAAAATCGAACATAAATATATTCCGGTATATGCTTGTCAGTGGCTTGATTTCCATTTTAGCATTTGCAACTAAAATTACCGTCACATTTAAAACATCTCTGATTTGACGCTTTTTCAGAAGAACAACAGTTTCTTAATGCAAATGAATTAACAACATTTTGTTTGCAAAGTAGATCCACTGCATAATTTTAAAGTACAATTGAAACTTGTAAGAGTTTACTTAGCAGTAAACTCTTACAAGAGCTTGAATTTAAAGCCTCAGTTTTATATTATACATGTTCATTACAAGGCCGGATATTTAGAAGGAGTAGAGGGAGCGCGTTTGTCATGTGTATTTATCATGAATATGCTGTATATGGCACTGTTAAAGGAACATATAAACAGAGGAAAATGAAATAACTAAAGTACCTCATACTGGTTCAGGTTTGAAATTAATTTAGAACGAATGAATTAAAAATGGAATTAAATTGGAATTAAAAATGTACGTGTTTGTGGGTGTATGCGAAAGTCACAGGGCAAAGAAAGAAAAAGGTCTATTACATTTTGAAATCTCACTGCTGCCACCTTGTGCTGCTGGCAGGATCAAGGACTTGATTATGGAAGAAATATAGTATCATCAGAATTATTTATTCTGTATATATTATATATAACAACTATTTTTAGACATTGAATTTATAACACTGAATTTTTATCCTCCAAATTTCCCTGCAAAAAAATTTACCTGCAAAAATTCACCTGCAAAAAATTCACCATCAAATATTCACCTGCAAAAAATTCACCATCAAAAATTCACCTGCAAAAAATTCACCTGCAAAAATTCACCTGCAAAAAATTCACCATCAAAAATTCACCTGCAAAAAATTCACCTGCAAAAATTCAACTGCAAAATTGATGAACTTTTGACCCAAGCCAGAGCAATCAGCACTAGATCGAGTCGAGTGGCTCTCAGCCAATTAAATTACGCTGCTTGATCACATGACACCGTTAGCCAGCAGTGTGTCTCCTAAAAGAGAGCTGTTTAAAGGTGAGTAATCAAGTTTTTCTCCTAAATAGAGATCATTACAGAACGCCTAGTCCTACTTAAAATCCCATTTATTTTTATTTTATTTTATCATCTACTCGAACTAAGGAAAACGTTTGACTAACTCAAAGACAATTTCCACGCCTCCCCTGCCTGTCTGCAGAGGCAGTTTTGAATTTAGGAGCAGCAAGATGGCAGCGGCAAACCCTGGCGGTTCTCCGGTAAGTGTATTGTTTTTTATCTTCAAGTTTGTCTTTTGAAACGTTCATTTTATTTAAATCCGTTGCTCATGTATAAAGTACACAGACGGGGTCTTTGCTCAACTTGTCTGAGGCGTGTCTCACTAAGCGCTACATGCTAGCATCCTGCTAACCGAGCTACCCTTTACATGCTGTGCTTTAGAAAATAGGATGCTCGGTACAAAACCATACTCCGCAGATATTGATAGATAGACGAACACTGCAAATATAATGTTGGAAACGAGAACGGCCTTTGGGGAAGGGGTAAAATACACCATGAATAAAGCCATAGAGTGAATGGCCGTCATGGTTGCAGAACGGCCTGATTTAATGACAAGAATGGGGAAGAGTGAGGTGAAGTGAACCAAAGCCACAAACACGGTCAGACAAGGCGGCAAAAGGGCAGTGATCTGTCCGTATGAAGTTGGTGTGTGCTTTGGTGAACAAAAACTCGAGACCGGTAGCAGGAAGATGGGAGACTCGTGTTTCACTGGAATAATGGTGAATTAAAACATCCTTTGTTGGGTGTAAATGCATCCATACAGGTGAGACAGAGGCAGACCAGACAGTGAAGAAAACAAGGCAAACATTAGAAATTTTAAAACGGAAATATAGGATTAATATAACATACAATTAGGGATAAATGTAAGGAACACAATGTAAATTATATTGTAAAGTCATTAAAACAGCATACTCTGATTAAAAGAAACATAATTGGGTAGGATGATGAGGATGATAATAATAATAATAAAAAACATGTACAAGATGGGTATGTATACTTGTACCCAGAATTTAACAACTATAAAGTTGTAGCATGTCAGTACCTTACCCCATCCATTATATCCACACTTTCAGAAAAGGATATGGTCAATATCTTTACAAATACTATCTAAACTTAAACGGGATATTCCCTCTGCTTCTTGTATACACCCTCAGGGTTTGTGATCAGCCAGCGGCTGATATAATTAATCCTGTAAAATAATATTCTTTCGGTTTATGAATCTGTTTGCATGGATTGCTTAATCCGTTTCCACTGTTAGCAGAAGTTGTGCATGCAGTTTTGGCGTGCTGCTCTCCAAGACTACAAGCTGCGTTAAAGTTGGAAGTAACTGGCCGATGTTCCACTGTTGAAGATCAGCTGTGCCCATTTGTTGCACTTTGTGGGAATGGAGAAGTTGAGGCCCTTGCAGGCTACCCACAATTTCCCCAAACTGAGCGATTATACATCTTGCTTCCATATTTGTATCTTGTGGTCCACAGATGCTTCCCTAAGAAGGTGGGGAGCGCTGTGCGAGAGTGCATCAGTGAGAGGGATCTGGTCTGCAGCCCAGCACGAGCTGCACATCAACCACTTAGAGCTGTTAGCAGTGTTCTTAGCTCTAAAACATTTCCGTCCAGTCCTGGAGGGCTAGCATGTCTTAGTCAGGACGGACAATTCAACAGTTCTCTCCTCATGGCCACAAGGTTGTATTGCGTCCAAATGCTGCCTATTTTCATGCCTGCATCTTATAGCTCAATGGAGTTTGACTTGCTGAGCTTTTGCTCCCCTCCTTTTGCATCTGAGGAGCAGAGGAGGATGCATTCTCTTTGTCCATTGCGTGTACTACGCACCTACATTGAGTGCACTCAGAATGTGCATTTATGTGACCATCTGTTTGATGGTGTTTTTTTGTAAGGTGGTGTCCACAGATGCTTCCCTAAGAAGGTGGGGAGCGCTGCACTCTAAGAAATAAAACGTTGGATTTAATTGACAAAGTTAAGGCAATCTTTTCCACAAAACCTGGTCAATTAAACATAAATCAATATGGTTGTTATCTGCAATTTCAATGGTGATGTATATCAGAAGTGAAATTGTCCTATAAAAGCAACAGCTTTCCTTTCATTGTTACTATTTAACACCATTAATTAGAATTTAAACACTTTATTCATTTTATTAACTGTATTGCTTTAGGTTCAATTGACAATATTAATTTGAATTTAATGGCACCATTTAGATTGTGTTTTGGACCTAATTAATTTGATTAATTATGATTTAATGAATAGTTTCATCTATATGCTAAATGTTTAGGTATCAACAAAACAAGTCTAGAAAGGTTCCTGAGTTGTCATCTATACATTGTAATTAGGTGTTTGGACCTTTCAGAGGTCTTCAGCAAAGGTCTAACACTTAACTACAGAGTACAGGTGACAACTCAAGAACCTTTTTACACTTGCTCACACGTTACCATTTATAACATTCAAGATCCTTGCACTTCAATAGAAAACTCTTACACCAAAGCTTACATAAAGTGTAAATGCAAAAAAAAGGGTGCTGCATCAACAACTTTATTTACGGTAAGCCTTAACAAGGCAAAGCTTCTACAGGGAACAACACCGCATAAGGCAATATTAAATGCTTAAAGTGCATGACCAAAATCTAAACATTGGAAACAACTTTCGAGTTTCAACAAAGTGACATTGTAGTGTGCCATAAGATGTCAAATTCAATACAACTTGTGATTATAGTCAGATCTGCAGATTTACCACAGCAACTTAAAAATCACTGTATAATGCAATTACAGAAAATACTTAAGTGACACAAAAAGGTAAATCTGGACGATTTAGTCCCCAGTTCCAAAAATCAGATTCAGAATTATAAGTTTTCTATTATGTAATAAATTTTACAATAAAAGAAATGCATATAGCAAATGTCAAAATATTCTTAATTACATGCTAAGACCAAAAATCCAGTACTTAACTTGAGTACAGGTGACAGCCTTAGAACCTTTTCACATTTGTTTGCACATACACTTTAACATTTATAACACTCAAGATCCTTGACCTACAATGGAAACCTGGTACACGAGAACTAATATGAAGTGTAAATACAAAAGAAATTGTGTTGCTTTAACAACTTAAACAAAAGCCTTCAATGAGGCAAAGCTTAAACAGGGAAACAACACTGCATAATGCAACATTAAATGAAGTGTGTAAAATAAAATGTAAACATCTGAAACAACTTTCCAGTTTCAACTAAGTGACATTGTAGTGAGGAGTAGGATGTCAAACCTGACAGAATGATTTCAGGATCTACAGTTGTAGGTCTGCAATGGCTACAGTCTGCAGAATTACCACAGCAACTCAAACTGAAGAAAATGTTGTGAAACAAGAAAATATATCCATCTGGGTAATTTTGTCCCCAGTTCAAAAAAACTCAGTTTCTCAATTATGTTTTCTTTTCCACAATCAAAAGAAAAATGGCATTCAGTAAATCTCTTAAATATTAAAAGCTATGACAAAATATTTATAAACAAAGATCAACATGTATATATTTATAAACTTTTAAACAGTAAAACGGAGCACTTATTTTGGGGGACATTTCGATCTAGAAGAGTCATTGCGTCTCCTTTTGGCAGAGTTTGTTCTTCAGCACTTGTATTTTGTTAGACAGTTTTTTTGTCTTCCAGTCCCATGAGCACCTTCTGGAAGAACTCAAATGTGTAGCGAAGTGGCTTTGGGTAACTCAGATTGAGGCAGTAAATTAGCCCAAACAAAAGTGCACACCTGCTTGCCACATCGAGAAGATCCGGCAAGACTGTGCATCTCTCGATAATGATGCCAACATCTTCAAGGGAGTCATCAGGCTGTGCTCCTTCATGGATTATTTTATAAACACCCAAATCCATCCTCTCGAGCTCTTCAGCTTCCATCACGTTGAAATCCTAAAAAGGACAGAAATATTTTAAATCCGTTGTATTTTGGTCATCGCATCATCTATCTATTCACTCCATTTTAGTTAAAATGGTCCACACTACCCTAATTACACATATCCCTGAATGAGACTGAGGAGAACAGACCAAAGAAAAATGTGGATTTAAGACTATCACCAAATAAAGACCAACAAGAAGATACATGAAACATGGACAGAGAGCAGAAGGAGTATGCATTAATAATATTATCAATATTCTGCTGACTAGGGTTATTTTCTTTAGTTTCGCATAAAACAATTAAGTGAATGGAAACAAAATCCTAGTATTTCCCATGCACTTTATTGTTGTAAGCTAATTTAAAGAAAACTGATTGCTGCCAGAACAGGAGAATGCCTGGGCTTGTTTAGAAAATACATTTTTCAACTTACAGAACTCTGGGAATTATGACAGTCAAAATTTTACTGAGGGGTGGAATATCCTTTTAAAAATAAACTTACCATGTACTCTTTGATGAGATTTTCAGGGTTCTCATTCAGGTATATAATCACAGCTTTAAGGATGCATTCACACTTCACTTCGATTCAGGAACTCTAAACAAAACAACACATGCAGCGCAATTACTTTTTTGAAGTTTTTAGAGACCCCCACAGAACTCAAGTCAATTTTTATTGTTTAACCAATTCATAATTGTTTCTAAGTAATTTTAAACATGCTTTTTGCAAGCAAGTAGTATTTTGTGTTAGAGAATGAGAAGCTTACCAATTCATTCCCATAAAGATTATAAGTTATGAGTCCAATTACACTGATTGCGATACATTGGGTCGCGGAAAATGCAGCTTTAGCGTGGTGTACCACCCGAAAGAAGGAAGAAAAGTGTTGTTGCATAGGAGTGTTGTTCAAAGGAATCAAAAACATTTTGATAGATATTTCCAAAAATTAATGACAAAAACTACACACTGTCACGTTAATATGAGGTATGCGGGCTACCACCACATTTGCCGTATTTATACCAAGTTTGAGTGAAAAAAAATAATCTATTGTGTCACTGAGTTGTGGCAAAATGTGAAATGTCCTCTGCCTTTGTCTTTTCTCAGTGTAGCTAATTATTCTTTTGGACAATTAATGAGTAACAAAAAAAGAAAAGAAAAAAGCTACAATGCCAGCAGCGGCACTTATGGCCTCTAGGTGCATGAGTTACTTAGTTCTGCTTTGTGTCAGGACCAAATCCAGAATATAAGCCAAAAGCGAGATGAGACGTATAACGCAGGAGAGAACAAGCATAAAATGACCCAAGAAAGTTAAAAATACAGGTTAATAACCAGACCTGAGATCAACCTGCAACTAATCTATTAGTTACAGAACATTTTAACAAGACAGAATACCTGTGAAATTGCAGACAACGCTGCTGTGATCCGCCGCGCTGTTTCCCCTCCTTTTTTTCATAGAATCTTCATCAACTGGTCAGAGTACTGGTCAAGACTGCTCATGAATGTGGACAGCAGTGGAACTGTGGTGATTCGGGTGAACTCCGCATTGATCTACAAAGTTCAAAAGTAAAATTTTTAAATAGTTCAGCACAAAACAGGACTAAATCCAGACCAAACCTGATCTAATCCCAGACAAAAAGTTCTGGTGCTGTTTGGTTTGATTTAAAGAAAAAAAAAGGGGGGGGGGGGGAATCGATTACTCAGATGGGAATGTGCAAAATCAATTACAATTACAAAAAAAAAGAAAAAAAAAGATTTTTAAATCGACAGAAAAGTTATTCCAACATGCCACCCAAAACATTTATAGATGGACCGGCAGAATCAGGTGGCTGCAAAAGAGTGCCTCACCCATGCAGTACGAAAATCACAAAATGCACAAATTTTGCACTTTAGTTGTAAAAGGAAACTCTGACGTGTATCATGTTAGCAACGTCCTGTTTTCTCAAAATCGTGTACAGTGAGACACATGCAAAGGGGTAGCACAGAGATGGTCTAAACTTAAGAACAATCCTTTTTCTTTTAAAATGTATTAATAATACAAGTTAAATTTCAAATGCTCCAAAATTTCTATTACTCATTTCATAAATCTGTTCCTGTGAGCACGTTTACCATTATATACCGGAGCAGCCCAGTCTGTGAACGTGACCCACTTGCCCCCAAAAATAAAATCAAGTATACTGGGTTGTTAGTGCTCCGTTTGTGTCGGTTTTTGCTGGTAAAATCATTGTTTGTATCGCTAGGTGTCAAAGACACCTAGCGCCCCCCCCCCCCCCAAGCAACACGAAAATGGCCCAAAATAGGTCAAAACATGCCACAAAATGCTCGGGTGCGAGCGAGCGTTTCCTACGACGTCTACATCACCCGGACGCTCGCTCGCGCCCGTAAGCACGGGGAGCGTGCTTGATGCCTGTGACGTCATCGCAAAAAAGTAAAACATTAATAACTGGAAAACCGTAGCAGCACAAATGTTAATTTTAACAGCACAAACAAGCACTAACCAAGCAGAGCATTTTGTGGCATGTTTTGGCCTGTTTTGGGCCGTTTTCGTTTTGCTTGGGGGGAAGGGGGGCTCTTCAACTCTCAATGACCTATTAAATAAAAGTGCAATATCTTTGACACCGTAGCAAACAAACGGAGCACTAACCACCCAGTATACTTGATTTTATTTTTGGGGGCAAGTGGGGGTCACCTTCAGAGGTCTCTTTGAGACTCGATGCGCGAAGATATGCAAACTACGCAGTTCGCGGTTCTCTTCAGTGAAACTGACGAGTATGGACTCGTCAACAATCACTGCACATGTATCCCAATTCTTGTTCGGGCTAACGTTCTCCTAACTTGATAGTGCAATAAAATAAGTGTGCTATTCGGAGTTCGAATTAAATTTTAAACGCAGATGGGACAATATTCAGATGTGCAGTAACGTCGAATATGCAAATGAATGTTTCCAATGCTAGCAAAATGCTACAACCTACAGAACACATACGGCCCACATATTTACCGGAAAAATATACGCCATATATTATCACAAAGTACTAGTTAAATTATATTCTATTAAAAATAAGAAGAAATTACCTTAACTCCAATGGATGAATCGTGATTAATCCCTCTTTCCAGACACGTGGCCAAAGCACACTGTGGCGTAGATGAAGAAGGTCAACGCATATGCGCAAAGATTTTTTTTTTCATTCTCTGCGCATGCTCAGAAAGGATGTGGAAAGGGCTCTTTGGATTTAATTAAATGTGTTCAATAAATTGGAAATATCAATATTATTTAACATTAAAACAGTTTAGAATTAATTAAATCAAATTTAAAAATATTAATTACACCCATAAGATTAACAATTTTAAGTATATTGAACATAAAACTATGAATTAATTTTTAAAAAGCCCATGTTTTATTTCTTAGAGTGTGTGCGAGAGTGCATCAGTGAGAGGGATCTAGTCCGCAGCCCAGCGCGAGCTGCACATCAACCACTTAGAGCTGTTAGCAGTGTTCTTAGCTCTAAAACATTTCCGTCCAGTCCTGCAGGGCTAGTATGTCTTAGTCAGGATGGACAATTCAACAGTGGTGTCTTAGATAAACAGGCAGGGAGGAACACGCTCTCTTCCTCTGTTGAAGCTGTCTCGCTCTCTGCTGTTATGGTGCAGTGTTCTTTTTCTGTCTCTATGAGCCAACCATGTCCAGGGCCACCTGAACCTGGGGCTGGACCTTCTTTCTTGGGGGGGTCCTCCAGTAATAGTGGCTCAGATTTTCAGGGTAATCAGGGTAAGCTTCCAGGGTAAATCACACCCTTCAATAGTGGCTCAGATTTTCAGGGTAATCAGGGTAAGCTTCCAGGGTAAATACTCACTGCCCCCTGTTCTTCTCCATAATCGACCACGATGCACGCTTGGGCATGGACGCGCTAGCGCACCAATGGCCAGACGTGCTCCTGTATGCATTTCTCCCAATGGAAATGATATGTCCAGTTCTAGAGAGAGTGCATCGGCAGTCTCTCTCTCTGATTCTAGTGGTCCCTTGGTGGCCCACAAGATTGTGGTATGCCGAGATAATCAGCCTGCTAGCAGCCAGTCCTTGGCAGCTTCCTATCCACAGGGACCTCCTCTCTCAGGCAGGAGGAGAAGTGGTTCATCCGCACCCGGAACTGTGGCACCTTGCCACAGTTCCGGGTGCTGATGAACAAGGTGAACTCCCAACCAAGAGTTGGGAGTTCACCTTGTAATCGGAAGGTTGCCGGTTCGAGCCCCGGCTCGGACAGTCTCGGTCGTTGTGTCCTTGGGCAAGACACTTCACCTACCGCCTACTGGTGTTGGCCAGAAGGGCCGATGGCGCGATATGGCAGCCTCGCTTCTGTCAGTCTGCCCCAGGGCAGCTGTGGCTACAACTGTAGCTGCCTCCACCAGTGTGTGAATGTGAGAGTGAATGGGTGGATGACTGGACGTGTAAAAGCGCTTTGGGGTCCCTAGGCGGGACTAGTAAAAGCGCTATACAAATACAGGCCATTTACCATTTACCATTTACCTTCATGCTTACCTGCTGAGAGGTTAAACTTGATTGCTAAGGGTTTGCCACCTAGTATGATAGCGACAATTCAGAGCACTAGGGCCTCATCTACTAGAGGCTTGTACACTTTCAAATGGCGAGCCTTTGAGCATTGGTGCCAGGACTGCCACACTCTCCCATTTTAGTGCTCTATTGTGGATGTTTTGACATTCCTGCAGGAGCTGCTGGATAAGGGCCTTTCATTTTCGACAATTAAGGTTTCTTTAGCAGCTATATCTGCTTGTCATATTGACTTTGACGGGGTGACACCAGGTGCACATCCCCTTGCCATACGTTTTCTGAAAGGTGTTCGCCGGCTGAGACCCATGCTTAAGTCGAGTGTCCCTGCTTGGTACTTGTCTTTGGTGCTGGAGGCCCTTTGTAGCCACCCGTTTGAACCCATTGAGTCTGTGGATATGAAATTTATTTCATATAAGACTGCATTACATCTTGCTTGCTCTCTGTGCATCCCTCCTGCACGCAGTTGTCTCCTCATGGCCACAAGGTCGTATTGCGTCCAAATGCTGCCTATTTTCATGCCTGCATCTTATAGCTCAATGGAGTTTGACTTGCTGAGCTTTTGCTCCCCTCCTTTTGCATCTGAGGAGCAGAGGAGGATGCATTCTCTTTGTCCAGTGCGTGTACTACGCACCTACATTGAGTGCACTCAGAATGTGCATTTATGTGACCATCTGTTTGTCTGCTTCGCTAATCCAAATAGAGGTAGAGCTCTGTCTAAACAGAGGCTGTCCCACTGGATTATGGAAGCTATCTCACTGGCATACGGCACCAGAGGTCATGCTTTGCCCCACGGGGTGAGAGCTCATTCCACCAGGGGGATGGAAACCTCATGGGGTCTTTTTAAAGGGGTGCCTGTAGCTGATATTTGTGTGGCAGCTAGTTGGGCATCACCGCACACTTTTGTGCGGTTTTATCCGTTGGACGTTACAGCCCCTTCGGTGGCTCATACTGTACTTTCTGCTGGATCTACCACTCACTAAGGTGGTGGTGGTCCGATTCCGGTTCGGTGGCTGCTCTGTCGGGCTGCATATATATCCCATACTCATGTATTGTACCGAGTGAATCGACTGAAAGGGAACAAATAGTTATGTCTATAATAGTTATGTCTGTTCCCTGAAGGAGAGGAACGAGGTACAACACAAGGTGGCCTCACTGAGCAGTTTGGCTCAGTGAAGAGGGGCTATCGAACTGAGGGATGACTGTGATGACAGCGGCTATGTGTGCAGGCGGGGCTGTGCGCGTGTCATCACACGTCATCTGCCTTAAAGGCGTGAATAAAGGTTTCTTCAGCCAGGACACGCGAGGGCGTGATATCCCATACTTATGTGCTCATTCCTCTCCTTCAGAGAACAGAAGTTATAAAAATAACTGTTCGTTTGACCAGGTGCCAAAGCAATAGTGATGGGAATTCTGGCTCTTTTTAGAGAACCGGCTCTTTCGGCTCAACTCACTAAAAAGAGCCAGCTCTTTCAGCTCCCAAGTGGCTCTTCAGGTTGTTTTGTTGCTTTAATTAATTTATTATCAACAACAATATAAAATTATGTACAAAATGAACTACTGATGTAAAAAATGTATTTTTATTTATGTGTTTATTATATAACTATTCTTTTATTTATTCAAACCACACAAAATGTAAAAAGACACAGCTGAGACACCCACATCTACATTATTCTGCATTATTCTGTCTGAGATTAGCCAGAAATCGATACAAGATTTAGCAGAGCCATTAGGCTTGAACCATGAAACGGACTGAACAAGTGGGTTAGCTAATCTCCAAGGATCTATTAGGCTTAACTCTAAACAGAAGTTGTGTAAAAATGAACTTATATGATTGGATTGGAATTCAGAGGGTGATCTATCAAGCCATTTGTCATAAACCATATTGAAATCTCCTCCTAATATAAGATTGTTTGTGGAGTATTTGTAAGATAGTTCTTTTAGGTGATTGGCTATTTCAGTTAATAAAAGTTTGTTCTGAGCAACATTGTTGTAACCATAAGCATTACATAAAATCAGAAAGCTATTATCCACGTAAAAAAATTAGCCAATGTCCAGATTGCCTTTCCTGTGAGTATCAATTTTATTATGAACGTTTTAAAATAGTAAGGCTACCCCAGCTGATTTGTTAGTACTGTGACAAATACAAATAGTAGTACTCTATAAAACTGGGAACACTGAATCCCTTAAAATTGAATTCACAAAGTGCAAACGACCTCTAATAAAATCATTATAGTCATGTACCAAATAGGTAATATAAACAGTAAGTATTGAGCCTGCCTTTTTAAAACTTTTGGCATTCTTAAAGTTTGGTTGAAGAAAGTAACTTATTTAGTATTGTTAGCAAAACATATTGTACTCATAGAGTAATGTGTGAGTAGCTGGAATGTCACCCAGGGAATACCCGAACTCCGCTGATGCCCTCGGTAGTAGACGTCCTTCCCTTCAGCTCTGGCTTGCTCCATTTTGGGCCAAACTGCAGCTCTTTCCTCCCAGTCTAGTTTGGAGAAATCGTCCTGGGTGTGCAAGGAGCTAGATGCCTAGCTCAGGGGTCTGCAACCTTTAACACCCAAAGAGCCACTTGGACCCGGTTTCCACGCAAAAGAAAACACTGGGAGCCGCAAATACTTTTTGAAATCTAAAATGAAGTATATATATTGTATATATTGTTTTTTTTTACCTTTATGCTTTGTGTGAACAACTTAAGTAAGTAAAGTTTATTTATCAAGCGCTTTTCACAGACAGGCAGTCAAAAAGCGCTGTACACAAATATTAAAATAAACAATACAATCAATAGACATTATACACAATGTAAAAGATCAAATGTAAATAATGTAAAGAATATAAAATATGTAGATCAACAAAAGGCTTGTTTGAACAGAAAAGTTTTTAACTGCTTTTTTTTAAAGAATCCACAGAGCAACTAAAGTGTGTTGCTTATGAAATCCATGAAGTGCTACAGAGAAAATTACATTTTATTTATGTAATTAACACATTTTGAACTCTTAAAGAAATATAACAAAAGGAAAGACACCCAGCTGAACTAAAATGATCCATGTAGCAAACAAAAACTGTTATATCGCCTTTGGGCTTTTGGAGCCTTGACCTGACTTTTAAAAAGTAATTGGGGAAAAAAAGCACATGCTGCTAAAAAAAATAGATATTTGCAAAATTCTGCCTAAATATGTATTTTACCTGGTTAATGTGTGTGGCGGAGCGTGGTCTGCAGCAGCGTTGCAGGGGAGGTGGACGCACCTGACTGGCACCTGCAATCACGCCTCGCTGCCTTAAAGTCTGTGCTCTCTCTGCTGCTGTGTTGTCGGGCTGTGAGCTGAAAAGCTGCAGCCGGCTGTGTGCGTTCTTTCATCACACTTTCATCTGTACGCAGGACTGTAAGCTGTCATCTGTGAGGCGTGAGCGGTGTTTGTAATATAGTTCACGGTGGAGAATAGCTGCTGACATAATGTGGATCCGAAGATCCATAATTGGCCTACCTGGGGTCAAAAGTCTCAATAAATGCATACCGTTTCGGCGAGCATACCGGCTTCCGCGAGTGTGACGCTTATTTTGAGCGATGAAAAAAAAATAACCACCCGGAGCCGCAAAATAAAGACTAAAGAGCCGCGGGTTGCCGACCCCTGGCCTAGCTCCTTGCACACCCAGGAATTCTTGGTCAGATTTCCAGAAAGTGTCTCTGTAGTGCCTCATGGTGAACTGAACTATTATTTGTCGAGGATTGCCCGCTTCTTTTTTCACAAGGCGATGGTGGGTGTCCACAGCGTTGCCAAGTGAAGAAGCCCAATGTCGATAACTTTCTTCTTCGTCGTTTTTCTCTTTCCAGCGATGAATTTAAGTTCCAGCGACGCATGTATTGCTCTAGTTCCAACATTCTCTCCTTCAGCTCCGTGTTTTCTTTGTTGAAAGCAGACATGCCTTTTTCCAAACCAGATAGTTTAGCTTTACAGTCTTTTATATCAGCTGCATTCATTTCCTCTAGCTTGACAGTGTTAGCCACCATTATAATGTTGTTACTTAGCTGCACACCGAAGTCATCAATCTTGTTTTGTTTTTTTTTTAGCTCGTTAATTGCTTGTATTATAGAGTTGTTGGTTTTCACACTTTGGGACACAATTCCCTTGCTAGGTGGTGTTGGTGGTTTGGTGGGCGTAGGTGGAGTTTTTCTTTTGGCTGACGGTGTCGAAATCTCCATTGAATATTCGTGGTCAGTGGCTGCGGAGCTCTTGGAGGCTACCGCTGACTTAGCTGAAGCTTCTGCTTTTTCCCGTGTCATCTTCTTCTCTTTTAAATGGCAGATTTGGTCCGTTCAAAAAAGTCAGTCCTTGTGTCCTTGGGCAAGACACTTCACCCGTTGCCTACTGGTGGTGGTCAGAAGTCCCGGTGGCGCCAGTGTCTGGCAGCCTTGCCTCTGTAAGTGCGCCCCAGGGCGGCTGTGGCTACAAGGAAGCTTGCTATCACCAGTGTGTGAATGGGTGGATGACTGAACGCGCTTTGGGGTCCTTAGGGACTAAGTAAAGTGCTATACAAATTAGAGATGGACTGATCCGATATTACGTATCGGTCCGATACTGACCCAAATTACTGGATCGGATATCGGCGAGAAATAAAAAATGTAATCCGATCCATTAAATCTCAAAAAAAGCACCTCACAAAACTTGCTACACGGCGTAACTGGGCTCATAACCGTTGCTGCAGTATGCATCACGTGATAGAGCGGCTGTGTGTATTTGTAGCCTCGCTACCAAACCAGCATTTCGAGGAAGTTTTCCCAGAGAGAAGTAAAACAAGTGTGTAAGTTCATCTCTGAATGTCTGTAAAGCGTTCCCACGTTAAGCTTAACAACACATACATGGAGGGACTGCCTCTCTCTCTCTCTCTCTGCTGCTGCTACTTCAATCAGCTTAATGATCAGCTGATCGGCTTTTCTGTTGTGAGTCCGTCTCTCTTCTTAGTTTTTAGCCCACTTCTCACCAGAAAGAGGAAACCAGCGGCTGAACAACAGCAGCACTATTAAGCTTGATAAGCTGTTGTTAGAATTTATTTACTATTACTTTCTAGACCAGGATCCTTTTCTACGTAGCTGACGGCTGGTAACTGTGCAGGGGCGGATCTAGCAAAGTTTTGCCAGGGGGGCCGATAGGGCATGAACAGGGAAAAGGGGGCACAAAGACATACTTTTCTTTCTTATTCTCATTTAAAATGTCTAGCTTTTAGTAAATAATTATCTGACTCTTACACCCAAAGTTTTAATCTGATGTAAAATATATAGAAGTCCATTACTGTATATAGTAACTGTTAAATGTAATATACCCTAGTAAGCTAGTACTTTTTCCTTTGGGAAGATACCATCTGTGCAGTCTGCAATTCTGTTGAAGAAAGATGCTGAATCTTTTTAATTATTCTTGAAAAATAATTTATTTCTGTGCATTTTTCCCCCTGCATCAAATTAAATTTGATTACATCAATTAAGCATCATGGGGTGGAGGGTGGTTCCCTATTTATTTTTTTTGCTGGGAGTTTGCAACCCTATTAGTTAGGTTGCTTAATATTTCTGCTAAGTACTCTTTAAAATACCAGAATAGGGAGGATGGAGTAGGTTTAAGTTTATTAGATTGATCAGTGTTGCTGAACTATGAAATATTTTGGGCGCAGTGTATTTTTTACATACAGGTATAACAGAATAGCTTTAGTGTTGTTATTTATTTAAACTTGAGTATAAACTTATACAAAATGCAGCAAGATATTTAAAAAAAACGTTTTATTGATTAAAAAACACACTATATCGGATTCATATCGGTATCGGCAGATATCCAAATTTATGATATCGGTATCGGACATAAAAAGTGGTATCGTGCCATCTCTAATACAAATACAGGCCATTTACCATTAATTGGATCAATAATTTCTTCTGAGTAGCTGGAGATTCAGAATGTTATTTCCCAAGGAAGTAGCATTAGTCCTGCTTTGTTCAACATTCATGTGCATGGCATGGTTAGTAGGGAAAAGAGTTTGATGTTACTCTGTTTGGAGATGATGGGACCATCTAGAAACGAGGAAGAACCTTTCTGTCTATTTTCTCTCAAATTCAGAAAGCTTTTGGAAAAAGTGTTTGTGTTTAGATACCTGGCAGTATCTGAATGTTGATGATATATAGAGCCAGCATAAGATCTGTCATTAATGGAAATAGGTGAAATGCCTTTAAAAATGATGAGATATAAACTTGGGCTTAAGTATTTGATGAAAATGGAAGGACAAAATGAAGTTGTTCCACACAAAACACCAACTAAAGCCAAAGTTGGCTCTGGTGCAAAGTTTTAATTAATAGTGTTAATTAAAACTCTTCCTGAGCTAAAGTAGCTCATGTTTCAGGTAGTCATCAGCAACTTTGCAGTTTGAGACAAGCATGGCATTTTCACTGGTAGTTCCTGTCACTGATGTCCGGAATGAAAATTTTAAAGAGCTTTGGCCTGCTTTGGTCGTGGCTATTAAAACAGTGTCCTTTGTTGCACTGAACATGGTAAGTACAAGTTCTCCATGTCAAAATAATTTGGTTTCTACGAGGTTTCAAATAAAATAAAATCACATTTATCGTCACTGTTACTGTTTCTCATCACTTTAGATGCACAGTTTGTAATGTGGGAGTTTGCAGAAAATTTGGGAACAGGAAATCCTTGCTGACTGAGTGAATAGAAGTCGTTGTGAGCTGAAGTAGTGTATTAGTGGAAAATTTGGGAACAGGAAGTCCTTGCTGGCTGAGTAGGTAAAAGTCTTTGTGAGATGAAGTAGTGTATTAGTAGGTTGTGCAAGAAGCCTTGGGAAACAGATGCTTGTCATTTTCTCTGACTCTTGTAATATTTCAGATCCACTGAGGACAGATACAAAGCTATATATCATGCAACCCGGTCCCGCTCCATCCCCTCGTTGGGAATCGGATGCTACAAGAAACTGGATCAAAATGTGCAAAAATTATACTTAGAGTAGCTTAAATGTTGTCACGTACTGCACATTAAAACAGTTATTACACAGTACTCATAAGTGTAACATGCTGGTACAGCAGTGCCAGTTAGACTGTTGATACACAGAGTTAAATAACGCTTTTAGATCTTTGTGTATTACATTACAGAAACTGCCACTGCAGACTTCACAAATGCAACAGGTGATCAAACGCATCCTCATTCTCTTCCCCCAGCCTGCAGACCCGTACCTAGTCCAGGTGTATAACCTCACCGTTCTGTGTTCAGAGGAGTACATCATAGAGCACCAGTCAGTGCATTTCCTGGTGCAGCACGGATTTGACATCAGCAAGCAGTATGGCCACAGAATCCCGTACTGCAAGGGCAACAATAAGGTAATGACTCCTGCATGCTGCTTTGAGTTGTGTTGTGCATTCTGAGTGTTGTGTACCCACTGTGTTCACTCTGCTGCTTTTCTCTTTTATTTAGCACCACTATACTTGAACCAAGAACCTTCAGCGTTTCATAGATGAAATATTTCTACCCACCAAGCTCCATAAGATATGGTAAATGGCCTGTATTTATATAGCGCTTTACTATTCCCTAAGGACCCCAAAGCGCTTTACATATCCAGTCATCCACCCATTCACACACTGGTGATGGCAAGCTACATTGTAGCCACAGCCACCCTGGGGCGCACTGACAGAGGCGAGGCTGCCGGACACTGGCGCCACCGGGCCCTCTGACCACCACCAGTAGGCAACGGGTGAAGTGTCTTGCCCAAGGACACAACGACCGAGACTATATATATATATATATATATATATATATATATATATATATATATATATATATATATATATATATATATATATATATATATATATATATATATATATATGTGTGTGTGTATATATGTATGTATGTGTATATATGTATGTATGTGTATATATGTATGTATATGTATATATGTATGTATATATGTGTATATGTATATGTGTATATGTATATGTGTATATATATATATGTATATATATATGTGTATATGTATATGTGTGTGTGTGTGTGTGTGTGTGTGTATATATGTGTGTGTGTGTGTATATATATATATATATATATATATATATATATATGTGTGTATGTATATGTGTGTATGTATATGTATGTATATGTATGTATATGTATATGTGTGTGTGTGTGTGTGTGTGTGTGTGTGTGTGTATACGTGTGTGTGTATATACATTCACACATTCAAAGTCAATGTGACTCTACCAACAAAGAAAGTGGAAATGAGCCCATCATTTTGAAGTATGAATGGTGTATCTACAACAAACTTTCTGGCCAACCAACTGAGCCATTACTCTCTCTGGTCTCCCCTGGCAAGAAAATGTTGCATCATTCAACCCTTTAGTATCAACAGGTAGATGAGTTAACAAGGACCAGGTGTGAAAATGACAAGCCCGGAGCCAACTAGACCCGGAGGCGGGACCAATGGGGAAGCTTGTGCAGCACTCCACCTTTGATAGATAAAACCATCCTATTCCAGAAAGGAGGTCTAGCTAACATCTCTGAGTTTGTTAAAATTGAGACGGTGGAAACTCAGGTTTCTTGTTTCAGAAAGAGAGTTCACTTCAACTCTTAGTGAGTTACCAGGATAACAGACTCCATTTGGTTGTCAATACATAAGGACAGCGATTACATCACAGATTTATTATCAGCTCAGAATAAATCTAAAAGACTCCATCTGATGTTGTCAGTTTCTTTGCACTGAAAACATTTACTGTATGTTACACATTGATCAATTGTTTCTTATTATAATAAGTTACACTGACCTAAAAATGTCTGTCACAGTTCGATCTTGGAGATGATGACGTTAAGAGTCTAACATTAAACAAAAACTGATCTTTTTGAAATTGTAGATGAATTTAAAAACACTTTTCACACGGCAGTGTGGATTGCGAAAACTGAGGCTTTTGAAAACGATGACGCATTTTAGTCATATGATGCAGTCATGTAACCAATCAACTAAGATGATGTACAGCAGTTTTGTTTTTTCCCCAGTTTTCATAGCCCTATTAAAGATTAATATAAGTTTGTACATGCTTCACATTTTCACGTTTTTCTTCAAAGAAGACGGAATGTTAATTCCGGCATATTTGTTGTGGTACGTCTCCCAGTTTATATTCTTGCTTGCTTTTGCAAGCTTGCTTTTGAGAGTAACACAAGAGTATTGTGTTACTCGCAGCAACAACTCCACCTCATTGTTAGTCCATTTAAAAAACATGGTGTTTTTCCTCGGCATTTTGCCATAATGTTTCAAAGAGCTGGAAAGTAAATAAACGGAAGACGGAAATGACGCAGGTCGAATCGTCTTACGTTTCATGGATGCACAGTACAGGAACATAAGCGTTTAAATAAAATTATCCATATATACAAAACAAAATGTTTTAATGAATTCTATTCTGTTATATTAGCTTTAGGTTTTCTATAAAAATTAAAAGAAACATTAAAATGATAAATGATCCCAGAGGAAGTTAAGCCCTCCCATGAAGCAAAGAGGTCTTTGAGGTTATTAAGGACTATGATAAGGAACCAAACTGATTTTACATCAGGTTTGTATATTAGTAATGCAGAAATTTACATTTGCTTGCTCACCCCCAATCTCCACCTCGCCTGATGTGTGTGTGTCTGTGTGCGTTAGATAGTAGTGTTGTATGATCTGACCAAGCAGTGCATGTATGCGTGCATGAATGGATAAATGTGGATTGTAGTGTAAAAATACAAGCTATATCAATGCTAGTCATTTATCAATTCTTGTAATCCCACAGTAGTGTTTAAGAGGCAATGTATAGTTTATGTTTAGAAATATGCAAATGGGTATGTTTTAATAACAAGTCAAGGTGCAGTATTAGCAACATGGACGTTTGAAGACAATTTGTACATTTCGTGAACAAATCAAGTTGCATTTTAACCACATATCAGGAAAAGTTATACATAAGGTAGCACATGTACAAAATATCCTTAACAATCAAGTTTATTGCTAACACAGTAACTAAAAATATTTAAAGCAAGCGATTGAAATACATATTTAGGGGAAAAAAAACCTCCTAATAAATGATTAAGTAAATCCATCTCTCTAATATCTATAATTTCTCTCAGGAAATGCTATGTTTATTATACACTATATAATGCACTAAAAGCCATATAATTGATCCCGTACCCTGCAATGAAAACTGTATAGCTGAGGTATTGCAGTAAGTTTTTAGTATCCCCACTAATGGGTTAAAGCTGCATGAAAAATATGCAGGCTGAGACTTAGCTTTTTGTGCGATAGGAACACAAAACCCAGTTTTACTTAACTCCTGCACTAATACTCATTGTACAGACCTGGTAACAGGTTTTGGTTTTTTTTCAACAGTTAAATTCTTTGATGCCCACATGCACAGACAGCGTGTGTTCTGCATTCTTGGTTAGCATTGAACTGATGAGAAATGTGTGAGTTCAGGTACTCAGTTGAAGGTTAGGTTTCGGACTCCTGACAGGGTGCCGACTGGAGCGCTCTTGCCTTTCAGAAGGGTGAGGGACATGATGAAGAAGCATAGGCACATGACACCCAGAATGATCATGCCTGAGATGAGTGCGATGGTCATTGTATTTGTGTGAAACACTGGAGCTTTAAGATGGGCTAAGCAGCACAAACACAAAAAACATTCCAAAATGTAAAAATGTCTTTCACATTCTCAATGCTTTTTCTTAAGTTCATGCAAAATGCCAAATAGCAGTGAGTGTTAAAACACTAATACCTTTTTTGCCATTCCAATGAGAAATGACACAACTTTTAATGTCAGATTGAGATATCCCGGCTCAGTATTTGATTTTCAATAACAACTAAAGCAGTATACTGGCTGAACAATAAAATGAATCCTGAGGAATATAGTATGCGCAGGCATTGCAGAAGGGTATATGTTCCTGTCTAGATTATTGTGCAATCATCCAGTTAAGGAAATCCCAAAGGTTGATTCTGTTCATCTGGACATAGTATTTTCAGTTGGTGAAACATTTCATCACTCATCCAGACTTCTTCAGTCTCAGCTGGCTGCAGGTTTCACCAGCTCATAATGCATTTGTAGCATTGTAAAATAGTAAAAGATGTACCATACAATGCTGTGATTCCAAACATGCTGGAAATCTTCTAATGGTACTCATGGCCAGCGATCAAGGGTCATGACTAGGGATGGGTATTGATAAGATTTTCACAATTCCGATTCCATTTTCGATTCTGTTTAACCATTCGATTCTTTATCGATTCTCTTATCAATTCTTTTTTAAAAAGGAGAACACTAAGGTCGAATAGGTTAGAACTTTGTTTTATAGCTTCTCTTTGAACGAGATAGAAATTTAGAAACCTAACAGTGAGATCTTAAGAGATCCAGCCTATGGCTCTTCCATGGGGTGTCACAGGGTCCCCAGGAAAAAAAATTGTAAATGTAAAATAATAAAATAAATATTCTTCTGTAGCAATAACAAAGTATAACATAAATTATTCTGTAGCAATTACACAAGAATATCCAGTAATGTTCCTGCCTACAATTAAACACATTCACTTACCATCTGCTGTGGCAAATGGGTGCAAGCCTTTTACCACAAACTTAGTCACTGCGCGGTGACATTCGTCTATCCTGGCCTGAAAGGAGACGTTACCGGTAGACTGCAGCGAGATCTACCATGATTATACAATTGATATTACAGCCCATTGTTAGTTACTAGTGCGTTAGTTAGTCCTTTTTATAAGGCTAGGAAAATCTGCAGTCAGCTATGACTAAAGAAGTCAGTGAAAATGTTTCTCCCAGTGAAAACACAAATATCTTATAACCTTTAAAAGTAGAACAACACACAAAAGCATCATACCACTTATTGAACAGAATGACAAGACTTACCCAGCTGAGAATTATTGGCTGGTATTTCATCTGTGAAAAACGAAGACATGGCATTTCAGCACACTATAATCCATATGGTATATATTTTCTTTCATTCGGGTGTATACAGTACGTTAGACAAGGATGCCTTGTCTAACGTACTGTTTTGAAAATCCTAGATCACCCAGACAAGCTCTCAACTTTAGTCAAACATTTAGGTGTCAAATCTTGGATTTTTGACATACACTAGTGTCTTGTAATACATTGGATAATCAGTAAAAATTATTCAGCTGTGGAAATGTTAGGCAAGAGGGTTATTAAACTATACCACTCCGAGTTATGATAGGCCCAGCAGTCAGGATGGCATTTCCAGATGCAGCATTTGATCCCTTTCCCTCAGACACATCTCTCTTTTTCCTGCTGCCACAGATCTATGAAAATATTACACAGAAAGAATGAGTCCTCTCTCATGTGGTGTATGTTCTTATGATGAGGAATTCAGGACACAGACTACTAATATAACCCATCGATGTTGCCAAGATATGTGTCCAATTTGATATCGGAGGAATATCTAACCCCTTATTCTGCAGTGAGGGAAATAATGATTTGATCCCCTTTGCTCAAATGAACAGTCTCTGATATTTTTGGTAGTTTTATTATTATATAATGGGGAGACACAGAACTAATCAATCATTCAGTTACAGCTAATGTTGATCTCAGCTTGTCATCTGTATAAAGTAGACCTGTTTTCTTCTCTATGGAAGGACCATTTGGAAATCTCAGTCTGTTTGGAAAGTCAGACAGTCACTTAGTCTGAAGAAATATGAATGTAATCTGGTCAACTAATTGCTTCTATGAGCAACTCTTTAGTGACAGTGGGAAGGAAAAACTCCCTTTTAATAGGAAGAAAGTTCCAGCAGAACCAGGCTCAGGGAGGGGCGGCCATCTGCTGCGATTGGTTGGGGTGAGAAGAGGTGGGCATTCATCTAACACTGTATACTGAAGCATCAGATTAGCTCCAGCAAATTTATTACAATGAACTTTGCTGTGTAACGAATCCTTTATCACATACAGATGCTTTAAGAAATGCCCATTGTGATTACAAGGAATGTTTCTATGAGCACCTAACTATACTTGAAGAACTGAATTTAGGAATGCTGAAGTGAAGCTGATGTTTACATTCAAGAAATAAACTATTTCTATAATTAATATTAAATTAGATGCAATGATGCAGTATATGCTTTGTATGAAAACATAATAGAACTAGTATTTATTAATTCAAATAAATGTATACTTACCCTTTGAATGTAGAGTGAATATAAAAAACTATGAGAGGTATAAACTGTAATGGAAAAGAATGTACAGTAGAAGTATTTCCCAATTGTTGTTAAGAATTTGTAAATGAGCCTACGTATTTTAACCTAAGTAAGATAATTATGTCGATGAAGTTTTCCATTTTGAAATGAAGGTGACTCTAACAAGATTATTGTGTTATATTTTATCCCAAGATTTTTTTTTTTTTATGTGTGTGTGTGTGTCAGTATCCAATCTCACTGGCATCAGCATTGCACAATCATCTGCTCGGCACAGCTTGGTGACACAGTGTAGGAAGACAGTGGACATCTTCTGGTTCTTGTGCTTTACAAAGCGGAATACTTCAAAGGCAAAACGACCCATCTGGCTCTTCCCATTCTCAAACACTGTGGTCTGGGGGTCTTTTTCACAACTAGTTCAGAAAAGCAACATTAGAGAAGACTATTAAAACATTGTCAAGGATAGTCGGAGTCAGAGTTTTACACAATCATGGGTCTGTTATTATACTGGAGTTACCTAAAGAAAAGATCGTAACGCAGGTCATCATTAGGATTTCCAGAAGGTGTGGTGTAACAGTAGTCCATTAGAATGTTCCATCTAATTTGCACAAAAATGTGATTAAAAGCAGAACAAAGGAACAGAACATGGTACAACCTGTTTTAGGATAACTGTGTTTCAGTATGCAGCCTTATGTGGAAATGGTGCCTCCAGAGCAAAGTTGTGGAAAAAAAAAACATTTTTGGATACTAATGGATACTAAAACCCATTATTGAATTAGATGCGTATTTATCACAGTAGCAATACCAATAGTGCCTTCTTTACCTCCTCTAGGTATGACACAACTTCATAGAGCAACATTGCAGATGGGCATTCCAACAACACAACACAACACTAAAATACTAAACAGTTATGGTAACTGTTAACATGGCCAGTTGATAAATTAACGTTCTCAGTTTAACTTAAGTTATTATTCAGATAGCAACTAATGTTATTGGTCCTACCCATCTGTAACGTTAATAGACAATGCTGATTTTGCAGTCTAACAAAAAAGAAGTGTCTAAAAAGTGCTACGTTCTTCTTAAAGCCTCAGACTGAAACTGGCTAAACCCCCCTGCGAACTAGATCAATATCCCAGAAGGGTCATTTAATTCATGATAAATTCCATTTAAAAATTGTTTATCTATTTTTTAGTATTGTATAAAAACAATCAATCAAGCAAAAAAAAAAAAAAAGAAAGAAACTCCCTCTCACCCCTGGTGCATACTTGCCAACCTTGAGACCTCAGAATTAGGAAGACATTCAAAAGGGCTGTTGGGGGGGGGGGGGGGGGGGGGAGTGGTATACATATACAAAAAACTTGTACTTTACAGTGTTAATTTATCGGATAAAATAAGTTAAATGTTACTGTTATTATTTACCAGCCGGAAACAGCAGGGCTGTCCAAATTCAGAGGCTGCATCCTCCTGAGGACACGGCCTACGCGGTCTAATTGGGCCGAGTCCTCCGAAAGCCGGGTAGGCTGGATGTGAGCGACTGTGAAATTGGACAGTCTAGCCTTCAGAATTACGTCATGAGCTCTCTCGGTGGTGTGAAACTCTGCCGTCTACTCCTTGCTATCTAAAATAAACCGGACGCTGGCACAAATTCTCGACCATCTCACACTTCTGTTTATTACATTTTCTGTTTGACGTTTATTCAGCTGTCTAAAAACCCCGGAGGAACCCTCCTGAGGGATTAATCTAATCTAATCTAATCTAAACTAATCTAATAATTTAAATCTCAGCCGAACTGATTCAATTTTGTTGTCGGGAAAATCGGGAGAAATTCAGGAGAATGGTTGCTCGGGAGATTTTCGGGAGGGGCACTGAAATTCGGGATTCTCCCAGAAAAAATCGGGAGGGTTGGCATGTATGCGGGTGGATTGTATTTATTACAAAGTTTTAGTACAAAAGCTCTTCAGTTATCTGCACACTGGTAGGATAGAAAGAAGAACAACAACAACAACAACAATCAAATATGCCCTTTTATTCCTTTGCTCTGAACTGATTCGGCTAATTGCAGCACAAGTTAAATCATTTCTTGTGCAGGAGGAAGAAAATTGTGGTTTGGTCTATAACTAAATTGTGGAGACTACTTTATTTATTTACTGATTGCAATGGTACAAAAGCACAATGGTGAAATGCAAACTGTGTCCAGGAGAAAAATATGATTCAGTACTTGATAAATAAACCCTTGTTGACAAGCACAAAAGTAGGACATTTCTGTAGTTGGTCACCTGGTTTGCATACACCAAAGGAGGGATTTTGGCCTATTTCTCTATGCAGAAACTTGCACATTTCCTTAGGTTACTTGGTTGCCTCTTGGCAACTCAAAGCTTCAACTTCCTCAGCTGCTTCCTTTTCTCTCCTCCTTTGTTGTCATGATTAGGGATGGGTATTGATAAGATTTTCACGATTCAGATTCCATTTTCGATTCTGTTTAACGATTCGATTCTTTATCGATTCTCTTATCGATTCCTTTTAAAAAAGGAGAACACTAAGGTCAAATAGCTTAGAACTTTGAACGAAATAGAAATTTAGGAGTAACATGGCCTTACAAACCCAACAGTGAGATCTTAAGAGATCCACAGCCTACGGCTTTTCAATGGGGTGTCACAGGGTCCCCAGGAAAAAAATTGTAAATGTAAAATAATAAAATAAATATTCTTCTGTAGCAATAAAACAAGAATATCCAGTAATGTCCCTGCCTACAATTAAACACATTCACTTACCTAAAATCGGGGCATCTACTGTGGCAAATGGGTGCAAGCCTTTGACCACAAACTTAGTCACTGCTCGGTGACATTCGTCTATCCTGGCCTGAAAGGAGACGCTAACGGTAGACTGCAGCGACAACTGCCAGCATCTGAGCCAGACTCTGTCTGTCTCTCTCATCATGGTCACCTAAATGCAGCGCACAGTAATGGCAGGTTTTGTAATAAGGCAGATCGCGCTAACATAATATGCACTGTTAGTTGATTATTTACCTGCCGCATTAACGGGAGAGGACGTGCAAACGTTACCGCTGCTGCTGCTGGGTTGAGATTCACGAGTCCGGAGCGGAATTAAAAACACGACATTCATTTAAGGTCATCGCGTGTTTTGTGAGCAAATGCTTTTGCATATTCGTAGTGTTTCCTCCCTTAAATAAAATATCTACTTTGCAAGTATTGCAAGTTGCCCTGTTGTCATCCGTTCTCGTAAAGTATAACCAAACTTTTGAGCGTTTGAGCCGCTTAGGCACCGTGTTTCCTGCCAGGTAAATGACGCTCCGCAACGTGGTGACGTCATTCGGGGCGACTGGAATCGATAAGGGAATCGTTTGCAAAAATGGCAAACGATTCCAAGGAATTGAAACAGTGGGAACCGGTTCTCAACAAGAACCGGTTTTCGATACCCATCCCTAGTCATGATGCTGTGTTTTTGGTCATTGTCATGCTGGAAGACTCATCCATGATTCCTCTTTAGTGTTCTGGTTGAGGGAAGGACGCTCTCATCCAAAATTTTACAGTCTATTGGCTCGTTAATGTGGTGAAGTTATCCATTAGCAGAAAAACAGCCCCACAGCATGACTACCAGATGATCCAACGCGATGTCTATACCTGTCCTGTAGCTTGACTGTAGCTTCTTTTGGTGATATTAAGTATTTTGCTTCCTCCAAACACGGTGTGACAAGTTGATGCCAAAGAGCTTGAGTTTGTTTTCATCCTACCACAGCACTTTGTCCTAAGTCTTCTCGGAAACCTTTAGATGTTCAAGGCTGTCTTGAGCAGGGTGAGCAGGTGTAGGCAATGCCAGACCTGTCCAATATAGTGCAGTGTGTTACCAATTATGTTTTGGTGACTGTGGTTCCAGCTGCCTTCACATCATTAACAAGTTCATAGTTTTAGGCTAATGTCCCATCTTTCTCATGATCCTCCTCACCCCATGAGACAACAACTTGTATGGAGCTCCAGACCGAGGGTGATTGATGGCCTTTCTTCCATATCTAAATAACTGCACCAGCTGTTGTCACCTTCTTATCCAACTTCTTGCTGATGGCCATTTGAGCCCCGTACAGATCTACAGTCTTGCTCATGACAAACTCTGACAGCTCTTTGGTCTTCTCCATGGTAGTGGAAGAAGTTGGAATTAAAGATTTTGATTCTGTGGGCAGGTGTGCTTTATAAACATAATAAGCTGACTATCGGTAATTGAGTGATGGTCTGTATCTGTTTCTGAAACTGATTAATTGATTGTAATCTAATCTCTGGGAGCCAGAATTTTATCTAGATTGTAGGGATTCAAATGCATACTTAACTCAATTATATGAAAATCCATTTATAATTTTATGTAATGTGGGGATTTTTTTTCTGGAGTTTTGGTTAAAATTGTGTCTCACTTCATTGAACTTAAACTATAAACAGTGTTGGGAAGGTTACTTTTATCATGTATTCCACTACAGATTACAGAGTACATGCCCCAAAATGTATTTTGTAATGTATTCTGTTATGTTACTCAATGAAAGTAATGTATTCTGAATACTTTGGAGTACTTAATATATTATCATGCTTTTTACAACTAGCATCTAATGTACTATTGCTGTGTGATTTTATAACTATTACTTAAGGTTACTCGCCATAACAGTACCAACTAGATTTTTAAATCTTAATATAAAATGAGTAACAGTAGGATGGACATTAGATAAGACTGCACTTTTTGCACCAATCTCATATAGGAAACTATTCTGCGTGTATCTCCAAAAGTTGGTTCTCTTAATCTGGACGTAGCTTTTAAAGTGGGAGAAACGTTTTGTCACTCATCCAAGTGACTTCTTCAGTCTCAGCTGACTGCAGGTTTCCCCAATCTTATAAACCAGGGGTAGGCAACCTTTCTGATGATGAGTGCCATCTAAAATTTCCTCAAAGTCAATGTGCCATTTGATTGCATTAGCAATAAATTTAATAACACTCTATATTAACAGTTACACACTATATAAAACCACTTTATAGAATTATATTTGTTCACAGATGTTTGCAGCTATCAGCGAATAGTTATCAGCTATTTTGAAACAAAAAAAGAAACTTTTTATCCATAACAAGAACTCCATAACAGCAAATGAACTGTACAACAGAAAATGCAAATGCTATTTGTGGTCTTCTCACAACAATGATAAGAAAAATAAATTGGGCCAATATGGCATGTTTGTTAATACAGGGATACACATATTAATGTGATCTCTGGTCTCCCACTCAGAGACACAGGTCTCCGAGTGTCCAGCATTCAGACAGCTACCTGAGGACACTCTTCGTGTAGAGAAAATCTGCTCACACAGATATGTAGAACCAAATACTGTCAAGGCCTCTGCAATGTTCTGAAGACAGTTAACCTTGTCAGGTAGTGATGTCTAGCAGGTGAAAATGCAAGCTCCATGAACACGCACAGCTGTGGATTCCAGCTGCGTTCGTAGTTCTGCAAACTTTGACCCCCACGGAGTCGAGGTTTTCAGTTCAATCAGCTGCATTTCAATGTCGCATTAACTGGCATTAACTCAGCCAATTAATGGGAGACAAATCCAGCTGCTCATTAAAGTGTTCTGGTTTGATCAGAAAAGATAACATTGGTCCATACACCTGAAAGTCCCAAAAACCCATTGTGAATTCTGTCTCGAGTCTACGGATGTATCCGTGTATTTCCGTGGTGCTGATGCTGCGCTGAGCGGACAGCTCCTGAAGCATTTAAAGTGTTGGAATGTGGAAATTTCAACATCGCTTGAAAAAACTGCCAGCTAGCAACGTCCCTCCTACCGGTAGGCTAAATTATTTTTAGCCAATTTCAAGTTGAATCTGGTAGTTGAGGTTGTTAGCTAAGATACTGTCATTAAGAAGAGGCACAACTAATGTGTCTATGCGAACTAATTTGCGATGTGCACCGCTGGCCCGCCCATTTATTTTGTAATGCACCTTCTCAGATTAATTCACTACGTGTCGTGCCCAGGGCTGGACAGGGACAACAAATCAGCCTGGGCATTTTGACTAGAGACCGTCCCACCAGGTTTTGTAGGAAAAGCCATAAAGCCTTTGAATGAAAACAAACGCTGATGTGACAATGATGTACACTGTCTTGTTGGTATATGTATGATTTCTATACATTTTACATCAGATAAAAACTTTGGTTGTAAGATTCAGACAATTATTTATTAAAAGTGAGTAACTAACCTTATGAATAAAATAAAGTTCACTATCAGTAACATCATAGCACCCACCCAGCTGTATAGCAACTCCATCATGGTAGCTAGTATGCAGTACGAGTTATTGTAACTGACTGTAAGTCAGCACAACAAAAATAAACTCCACCTAAACTTGGTTTATATCTGACCCAGATAGACTGCAGGTCATAACTTCTTACCTGAAGATCAGTTCACCTGACACTTGGACCAGCGGCCGCCTCGGGTCTCTCCTTCTCCCGCCTCCCCTTTCCCTCATCCACCTGCTGGCCTCTGTGAAAGCTCCGCCATAGCCACCACCAAACAACTGACTTATTTTTACACATCGGCCACCATCTGGCCAATCCACCACCTTTCATTGTTTATACCGTTACAAAAAAGGAAAAAACCTTCGGCCCATAAAAACGAAAAATCACCATCCGGTATGCCCGATGGCCAGTCCAGCTATGGTTGTGCCATCAGTTAACCCTTCACGTGCCAGTTGTGGCACGCGTGCCCAGGGTTGCTGACCCCTGTTATAAACAGTACATTTGCATAATGACTGAAACCAGCTCACTTGAGGAACAATGGGCCAGGAGGTCACCTTCATCATGATTAGTCAAATTCTCATGACCATTGATCAACAACCACTGATCAATGGCCATGAGTACCATTCACAGAGAGTTGGGGAATGGCTGCAATCACAGCATTGTACGATGGTGAAAGATGTACCCTTAGGCCCCTTCCTCGATTCAGAGATGGTCTTTCCCTTTTCGCGTAAATGGCCTCCTTGACTCCGCGCTCAAACCAGTGTTCCTCCCTGTCCAGGATGTGTACATCCTCATCATTGAAAGAGTGTCCACTGGCCTGATGAGGTAACTCTTCTGTGTTGTGCCATCTGCTTCGGAAGGGGTTGTTTGGTTTCCCTGATGTATAAATCCTGGCAATCCTCCTGGCACTTAACAGCATACGCTATGGCTACATTCACACTGGTCTTTATGCTCAATTCCGATTTTTTGATCAAATCTGATTTTTTTTTCTGCTTGTTCACACTACAAATAAAATGTGACAGCAAACGTGCTCTAGTGTGAACCCTCAGTGGCCCGCATGCGCAAAAGAAGACGTTACACACAACGCGCTCTGTTTAGACCCAGACCAAACAGTATTGTTTGACTGATGGCCCTGGTCTTTAAGTCTGACGTCACTAGCCTTGTCTGGGCTAAACTCCAGTGCGGGTCCATAAATCAAACAATCACTGTGGCATCACTGAGAGTTGAAAAACTGTCTCAAGTCTTTCATCTGTAATAAAATGATCAGCATTCTGCTCTACAAGGTGTAACAATTCATTTTAACATCCAGGCATCCATGAAAACTGAATTTATGACATTTAACAGCGTTAGAAATTAGCAGGAAGTTAGCTCACTAGCTTCCTTCTAAATGCTAATAATACCAATAATATAGCATGTCCTGACTGAGGGATTTTGGAAACAAATTCAAACGTACAGCTCTGCTATCACTTCCGACATAAATGAAGACAGAAAACTAAACAGCATTGACGTTTGTAGGGTTACTTAAGTTTGGCTAGCTGGTATATAACGATGTGCTACGTGACCGCTAGCGACACGGCTATGTGAGCATAATATAAACGTGCTTTTTTCAACTCGATAAAAGTTAACGTGAGGATTCTTGGTGGTCAGGAACAAATGTAATCGCATGGCAGGATGCCATAATCAGACCAAACTTCAGCCAGGAGAACAACTGAGATAATCCATCCACAATACCAGGTTAGTCGAGAGAGGCTGACAGTGATCACTGATTGATCACCCAGTTTTGTTTTAAGTTATAAAGTTATTTTGTTATTTTCATATGGCCTAATAATTATCCTTATTGCTGTTTAAGAGAGGAGTGGTGCTTCAAAGGATAGTTGCAGATTTCTGTCAGAATCTGCAGATTATACAGTACAAATAAAATGTTCACGTTTGTCCAGCGTTGTCTTCTGAACAGTTTCACTAACATCTACACTGGATGGCCAGGAAGCGTTCACAATGTCTTCTCGGGTGCTTCACCGGCGCTGATAATTGGCGTCTGTCTTGTGTCAGCAACGTAAAAGACGAATTTAATGCAACATGACCATTCAAACAGCAGTCGCTTTCTCAAACATCAGATATGTATCGGATTCAGTACCACATACGAAAGTGACCCAGGTCGGATTTGAAAATATCGGATTTGTGCTGTTCACGCCGTCATACCATGATTGGATATGGGTCGCATAGGGTCAGAAAAGTCGGATTTGATGCGCTTTCGCCTGCAGTGTGAACGTAGCCTTAGTTACTCTGTTTGTTCTGGGGGACCCCATCCTTGGGGTGGACCAATTTATGGCGCAGCGTGTTTTGCGGTTTAAAAGCCACAGAGACGCAGTGTTTAGAAAATGCGTCTCAAGTGTTTCGATACTCCTGACATGTACGGGATAACTACAGGTTTTCACTTAGTCAGCAGTTGTCCTTCTCTCCTGGATCGGCTGGAGCTTTCTTTAGGCGCTTTCCCAGCTTTGACAAATGTCCAGCTGGGATAACCACATTTCCTCAGGGCCTTCTTGATGTGATGTTCTTCTGCTTCCCTGGCCACTGTGTCTGTGGGGATGGTGTTGGCTCTATGTTGTTTATGCTCCAGTAGACGATGAGAGTCAAACCTTAAATACTGATCCGTATTCGTAGGATCAGTATTTAACCACTCCTCTCTTAAACAGCAATAAGGATAATTATTAGGCCATATGAAAATAACAAAATAACTTAAAACAAAACTGGGTGATCACATCAGCTTTTAGATGTCCCCCATTACTGATGGAAATCTCACAATCTAAGAAGGCTAAGCTGTCACTTTTCAAATTCTCCCTGGTGAATATGATGTGTCGGTCCACCGAGTTAATGTGATCCGTGAATTGTGGGAGGTTTCTGTTTCTGCCTGTAGAACTGACCCTTGTATGTGAAACAGGTGGAATGCAAACACAGTTCCAAAAGAAAACACACTTGGTTGATGCTGAGAGTGGTCCTGTTGCTGAGGTTGGGGTCATCCTAAGCAAGATGTTCCGTGTGTATATAAAACAGGTCCGTTGCTCCAAATCATAGTAAAGGGACCTCTGGTTAATACGTCGGGTTCCATGTCTGGCTGAAAACTAGCTTTATTTTGTTGTCTGAGTCAACTTTGAGAGACAGAGAGGCATTGAAAGGCTGTTTCAGAGGAAAACATGTACACAGTATACAGTTGAGTCTTGATAGCTTACAGCTGGGCTCGTCAGGCGCTTCTTTTGGCTACAGTGGTTATTATTATATTTACATGCTTCCATCTCCCATTTCTGGTCGTGGACAACCTGTACTTTTCGACTCTCCTTTCCCTCCCTTCCTTGCACTTACAGACACATAACGGGTTTGGCAGTCCATTCTCCCTGCAGCACGGACTACACTGCCTATGAGGCTACATTCTTTATGGCTATGCCTATAACACTCTGCCTTCATATTAAATAACTTTTTGAATAATAATTTTAAAAAAAAACTTTCTTCACGTCATTATGCGGGCCGCAAGTAGAGGAGACATGGGCCACAAGATTGAGACACAGGTATTAGAGCCTCTTAATGCATGTTTTGTTTGGGTTTCCACGGACTTGGAATTACCCAAAATAGAGAGGGCATAGCCTAACATATGAAACAGGAAAAGACCGCTGTGTAATCCACTTATTTCAACAAAGTAATTGTATTCTGAATACCACCTTTTTAAATGGAATGTAGTTAGTCATATATTTTGTATTTTAAATACGTAATGCCGGTACATGTATTCCGTTACTCCTCAACACTGACTATAAATGAACATGAAAATTAGAAATTAGAGACTTTATAAGTAAGAACATCTACAAATTCAGCAGGGGATCAAATAATTATTTCCCCCCATAGCAGGAGCTGTGCAAATTGAAAAAGAATTGACACAGAAGATTGCGTAATCACTCCTCCAGTAGTTATAGACTAAGCTCAAAGTTCAAACTCAGTTGCAGGTGTTGTTTGTTTGTACTCTATTAATTTCGATTTTTTAAAAAAAGTTTGTAAAACTGTGATCTGGCAGCTGATAAACAAAGACAAGTGCTGTTTTTTTCACAATGTATAGTATTAAATATATATTTTTATAACCCCAATTACTGTTCACACATACAGTATGTAAGGGGATCCCTTAGTGGGTCTGTATTACTAATGACACTATTTCTTTTAATGAAGAAAAACAGATAAGATGCTGCTAATATATTTTACTTTAGCTAACCAAAAATGTGTTGACATTTTATATATTTATTTATTTTTGCACCAATTAGTTAAGAGGTTTTAGGCTTTTTGTATTCTGATAACAAACAATTAGAAATAACATAAATGTAGGCTTTTATGTTATGCTGAGAGACCATTTTCTTAGCTGTTTATACAGTTAAGGGTCACAGGGTGCTGGAGCCTATCCTAGCTTTCAGAGCGCAAAACAGAATTATCAGTTAACCCAACATGCGTGTGTGTTTGTTTGTGTGTGTGTGTGTGTGTGTGTGTGTGTGGGGGGGTCATGTATCTCATCTGATGACAGAAGCTAAGCAGAGGTGGGCCTGATTAGTACTTTGATATGAGAACACTTAAGAATACTAGGTAATGTAAGCTGGACGTCTGTTGCTCAGGAGGTAGAGAAGGTCATCTACCAATCAGAAGGCAGAACACTGAACCCCAAGTTGCTCTCCAATACAGTCATTGAAGTGTGAACATTAGACGGTGAATGAGGCATGTTGTATAAAGAGGTTTGAGCGCTAAACTAGAAAAATACTATATAAGAATCAGTTCATTTACAATAAATAATGTCGATGTATTATTTTAACATATTCAGTGCTTTTATGCACAGATGAAAGTCATCATGTATCATAGTTTAATGAGTCACCGTGTGGGTGGCATATTTAGGCTGAAAGGCTACATTGTGACTGAATACCTTCTATCCAGATTAGTGGCTTTTACAGCTGCAAATATGCGTGTCTTCAGGGTCAGTCCTGCCATTGGGATGGACAACTGCTGAATATATGATGAGTCCTGTATAAAAAGCAAATTGTCATTTAAGCATAGATGTGATATTTCATGGCTCTTCTCGTCCACCCAACTGACAGTGATTTATTTGCTTATTAGACATTTATTTTCTAAATAATTCGATGTAGCCCTAGTGTTTAATTCAAGTGGATTTAGGGTAAGAGTAAGAGTAAATTTAGTATACGTTTGTATAATTACAGTATTTGCAATAATTTGCTTTTTACATCAACTGTATAACAAGAATTTCTGGGAATCTGACATCATTCTTCTTTTGTACATGGACAATTGATGCATACATCTGTAAGAGGTAGAGATCAACTTTACATAGATGCAGAGTTTCTTTATGTTCATATGCATACAAGTGTGGCTTTATCTCTGGTGCAACAGACTAAGATCACCTGTACAACACAAATGAACATTTATAACTCACTGTTGTGAACTTACATTATAAAGCAGGAGATTCAACGTGCTAATGAAAGTGCCATTGCTTTCCTTTACTGAGATTGCAGCTGATGACCTTCAGTCAAGATAAAGGAAAAAAGAAGTAAGTACCTAAAACATTATGAAAGTTAACAGTAATTATGGTAGCATCAGTATTTTAAAATTACATTTTTATATTAAAATTTACATAACATTGAGGAATCCTTGTCTTTAAAACCATGCCTATACATCACTCTTTCAGGTTAACATATACACTTTCCTGACCAAACATTTCCAATATCTCCTTTTAGGGGTTAATATATGTAATCTGAATTGGACTTTTTGTGGGGCCGAGGACTTAAAATCTGGAAATATGTAACAAACTGTGTTTGGGTTGTATTTCATGAAAACAACAACAAAAAATTCTGTTGTATTGTGTGGAACTTAATAACTTATTATAAATTTTCATTATTATTATTAGTATTGTTTTTATTAATATTGTTGTTATTATTATTATTTATTGTTATTATTAACTTATTATTAAACTGCTTCTTTTTTTGTCTGCCAATTGATATAATGATTGAAACTTACATGCATATAGGATCACGGTATCAAACAAGCTTAAAGGTATGAGTGAGACTTACGAGGCCAGCTGTGTATTGTTGACTAGGTATTCCAATGGGTAGCTGCAGCTAAACTTATACAGCAGACCTGGCAGGTAGCTGATGATGGTTGGAGGGTCTGGTGTATCAATATACCCTGATATGTTTCCAATCTGCACCAGGGACAGGTTCCCATAAGCATTGGGTCCTTGAGCAGTTGACACCTGTAAGCAACACCAGTGTGAGTAAAATTCCTGCTCCAGCTCTTTTACTAAGATAAGAAGGGTTGGACATCGTGCAGGATAAAAAGAAAAGTTCTCAAGATCAAGAAAAGCTTGATTGAAGTATGTATGTATATATGTGTGTGTGTGTGTATGTGTATGTATATATATATATATATATATATATATATATGTATATATATATATATATATATATATATGTGTATATATATATATGTGTATATATATGTATATGTGTATATATATATATATATATATGTATATATATATATATATATATATATATATACATACATATATATATATGTATATATATATATATATATATATATATATACATATATATATATGTATATATATATGTATATATATATAATTTAGTAAGAGCAGTTAATACAAAAAAAAAAAAGTTTTTCCTACCACCAAAGAATTACCACAGGACTCAAGTGTTGCCAGGCTGATGCTAAAGATTACAACAGTGGGGAAGGTGTTGTTATTGATAAAGCCTCTGCAGTGGGCGTCTCCATGGCGACCATTAAGGGCTAGGTCGGTGTCAGTGTAGCCAGAGAAGAGAACAGGGCAAAAATTGATCTTGAGGGTAATGGTCTGGACCCCACAGTATACACTGATATCTCTCTCAGCTGGAAAAGAAGCCAAAAAATCTAATGTACATAAAAATGTACATAAATTGTGTATTTTACAATAGTACATTTTCCCCCAAAAAAGAAAGATTTAACTTCTGGGATTACAGTCTGTAACATTTAGTTTTGTATGTCATAATACTGGTGTCCAAAAAACTTATCATCTCATCTTTGGAACATGTAGGTAGTCCAAAAGAATTTTTTTTTCACATTTTTAGAATGTTAACATAATTTCTATTCAGTTATTCACAAAACAAAAGTCTTTAAGTCCTCACCAGGGAAGCGGCTGTGAAAATTTGCATCACAGTTGTATCCATTGAATTGAGCTCCAACTGAAAAGGCCTTACTAAACATTAAAAAAATGACAAATATATGTTCCATTTCAGCACCTGAAACAGATCAATAATGTAATGTGAATAATCCAATCAACGCCATTTGTTTTATATTGTGGGGTCTTTACCTTACAGTATAAAGTGCACCGAGGCAACTGTTGTTGTGAATTGCCACTATATAAATAAAACTGAATTAAAATTCATTTTTCACTTTAGAAAAGTGAAAAATGAATTAGTAAAATCTGTTTTACATGCACTAATGGCAGGAGGGAAGATTAACAGTTTTCCTCAAGTTGAACATTTTTTATATTCCTACCAAATACATTCACTGAGCACCCACAGCTTTGGCAAGTTATAAGAAACTGATACAGTTTTAAATGAGGCCTCAGTGACAATTACAATGATTGAAAGTCCTCTGGAAACTGCTAAATTAAAACTAGTTTGTAGCAGATTATGTAGTTAATAAAACCCTCACCTACAAAAGCACACAGTTGTTCTGTGAAAGGGAGAACTACTCACCCTGGTTCCTGGCAGCCAGCAAGTGAGCGGTTCTCCATAAGCCTGGGACAGACGATGTAGTGGTCTGCACAGCATCCCTACCTGACAACTAGAAACAGAACTCATGAGCAGGAGGGAAAAAGGGACCATACACATAACAGATTCATTATTTGAACGTGTCAACAAAAAGGGTTGTCTGGATTGAACATGGGAAAGTCCATCAAAACTGAATGTGTTATACAAATCCTTTCACATCCACAGAAATATGAGCAGGTTTTGAAGTTTCCCACTCATATCCTTTCGGCCCAATCTGGCTCTGTCACTGCTCACAAATGGTTTGACGCTGCATGAGGTCCAGGAGCTGTGGGGGGTGGCGGGGGGTGGGGGTGGGGGTGTTGAATTATCTTTTCATCGCTTCAGTGGCCTTGGCCTGCTGACTGAGCCATTCCTTTCTCTCTAGGCCAGTCAGGGAGTGCAAAGCCCACTGTGCGGGCCTTTGGACCAGGGAATCCATGCTTTTTCATTCTTTGTCTGCTGCAGTTCTCAGTCAACACAACAGCAGGCAATCTGCTAGGTGGGGCTGCAAGCTGCCTGTGACTGCATACCTGATCCCAAATTTTGACTCCTGGTCACAGGATCCTCACCACATGGTAAAGTAAAAGAAAGCTAAATTTGTGGAGTTTCATGGGATTAGCCAGTTGAAATATGAATATAAATGTATGTGGAACAGGAGGACAGGACATTGCGGTTTGAATTTTTAGGAAACTTCTCACTCTAGGCCTATTGGGGGAAAAAAAGGACACATTTTTGGTGCTAAAGCTAAAAAGCATTCTTCTTTTGCACAAATTAATCTGTTTAATCAGGTGTAGTCTGCTGAGTTGTCTGACCTTCATACTTCTTCAGTCCACAAAATATCTTGAGGCTGTACATTGGGAACTCTGCAGCTAAGAAAAAAAGTCTTTGTTCTTGTGATTCCTTGGGCTTTTTGAGAGGGACAGAAAAGGTTTGGTTACATCACAAAAATACACAGCCAGCGTGCACAGTCCACAACTGTAGACTATTAAAACAAGAATTTAAGAATATGAAAAAAGGCTCAACACAACAGGAACTCAGCGTAATTGTCAGTCCACAAATATAATCAAACAGTATATGAGCGACTGTGGTCTTTGTGATGCATGGTGTTCCCTTCACCCCAACAGTAAGGAATATTCTTTCTTCTCACATGTCCATCCCTCCTACTCTCGTCTGGATTATTTCGTAATCAGCAGCTCACTGCTGAGTAACATTTCAGACCCTGAGATACACCTTGTAGCTGTCAGCGATCATGCTCCTATTATGTCTAACAGTAATACATAAGAAGAACACTTCACCAAGTACAAACTGGGATTTAACACATCACTGCTCAAAGATGAAGACTTTATTAAATATTTTAAAAAAAAGAGTGGAATCTATATTTAGACTATAATGGCACCCTTGGAACATCAGTTGTGATATGATGAGAGGTAAAATAATGTCTTTCTCATCACATAAAAAGAGAGAAGAAAACAAAAATAGTCAGTAAATAGAAAAAAACATCAAATCCCTAGAAGAAGTCTACGTGTCCGACCAATATCAGGAAATACCAAACAAAATATGCAAGACAAAACTAGAATTAAATGAAATTATTAATTAAAAAAACTCATTTCCTAGTTCAAAGACTGCTTGCAGAATTTTGAACACAGTAACAAATCCGGTTGATTTCTAGCTAACCAGTTAAAAATAAATAAAGAAAAAACAACTATATGTGCTGTTAAATATTTATCTGGGAACACAATATATGATCCTGAAAGAATAAACAACATTTTTTGGGATTTCTATGAAACTTTATAGTCACCACAAATAAACCCATCTAAAAATGAAATTGACCAGTTTCTTGGCAACGTAACTCTTCCAAAATTACTAGACCGTCAAGCAATGGCACTGGATTTGCCACTGACACCAGGGGAACTCCAGGAAGCCCTGATAAGTATGCCCAATAATAAGGCTCCAGGTCCAGACAGTTATCCTGCAGAATTCTACAAAGAATTCTGGACAGTTCTGGCACCAGTATTCCACAGAATGTTGCAGAAAATCAAGGAAAATGGCAGACTACCACCAAATATGAATTCTGCCAATATTAGTCTCCTGCTAAAAACCAGGCAAAGACTCCTGATTTCCCTCAAGCTATCATCCAAAATCTCTTATTAATGTAGACCTCAAAATAATCTGCGAAGCTCTCTCAGAAAGATTAGAGAAGATAACCCCCCTTTTAATTCTAACTGACCAGACTGGTTTCATAAAAGGCAGGCACTCATTAACAAATACACGTAGATTGCTTGATTTAATAGACTACTCATGCAGTGAAAACATTGAAACTACAATATTGTCTCTAGATCCAGAAAAAGAGTTTGACAGAGTTAACTGGAAATTTTTATTTGCAACTTTACACAAATTTGGTTTTGGAAACTCTTTCATAAACTGGCTAAAAATATTAGAATTATATAGAATTCCGCAACAGCTTGTGTCAGAACAAATGACCAAATATCCTCCAGCTTCTGTGTCCTGAGGGGCACCAGGCAGGGATGCCCACTGTTTGCAATTTTATCAAACCACAGCAATTAGACAGGCTAGAACAATTAAGGGCATAAAATGCAAGTAAGTAGAACATACAATCAGTCTCTATGCAGATGTGTTTCTTTTTCTTCAAAACTCACACACCAACCTTTCTCAGCTAATTACACTAATAAACTTGTTTTCAAGAGTTTCAGATTCAATTAACTGGTCAAAATCTACAGTTCTTCCAATTAATTGCTCTTTCCATAATTATTCTTCTATCCCACTACAATCTGGAAATATTAAATATTTAGGTGTTAATGTCTAAGCTTGCAGATTTAACTAAATTAAACCACATCCCACTTCTAAAGAAAGTAGAAGGTGATTTGGCTAGATGGAAATCTCTACCCATCTCACTCATGGGAAGGGTCGCTGATATAAAAATGATGGTCTTGCCAAAAATAAATTAGGAGTTTTGGGGGTGATGCGCCTCCGTGCTGGCACTCTGGCTGTGCCTCGGGGGCTTTGGTCCTAATTGGTGTGTTGCCGAGGTTGTGGGCGGGTGGGTACATGGGGACTCAGCCCTGGCGCAGGGGGCCTCTGGTGCATCGGCAAACTGGGGGGCTCTTCAACTGGCAGGGAGGCTGTTTCCTCCTTGCAGGAGTTCATTCTGCAGGTGGGGAAGAGACATAGGAGAGGTGGAGAATAGACTTAACCTGGGTGTCTATTGTCTTGTGTAGCCTGGGAGTTGATTGAATGATGGGGTGGGTACAGTTTCCCCTGTGGTGGGTTCAGGTGGGCTGCCCCGGGTCCTGTGAGGCTTGGCGGTGCTGCTGCCATGGGCTCTGGTCTGGATGGGCCTGGGCCCCCTCGCCTTGGTGGGTTCCAGAGGGCGGTGGTGCCTACTGGGGTCAGCGGGGGAGCTGGCCCCAAGGAGGGGCTGCTTGCCCTTCACTTCCTTCTCTCCCCATCCCCGACTGCCTCCCTCTTCTCGCTCCACCACACCCACCCACACATGCAGTGCCTTGGGTTGCAGGTGTGTCACCAGGGTGCAGGGGAGGCATTCCACTCAAGCCCTCCAAAGTATGGAGGCTGATGCCCTCAGGTGTTGATGCGTTGGTGGTTCTTGGTGTTTGGGGCTGGGCGATCAGGTATGTACCAGGTTACTTCCGGTGGCTGCTTGACAGGACCTGGCGCCCATGGCTCGGTCAAGCCTCTTAACAGTGATGACCCACTTGGCAAAGTAAATCTGTTGGGTATCTTTGTTGGCCTTCAGACTTCAATTCTGAGAAAAAAAAAAAAAAGAACATGAAAAGAAGATCAAATCCAGTCAGATCAATAAACAGGTTATGGAAAAATGTGTAAGTGTGTAAAGAACAGGGCGCACCTGACTTGATGGGAGTTTAATTATTTTGCGGTTTGCTGATGGGCAAGATTCTTGTGATTTGTCCAAAGCATGACTGGATACTGTGAGCCCTGCAGCACATCTCTCCAATCTTCCTGTGACGACTTTATGGCGAGCAACTCCTGATCACCAACATCATCAGTTTTCCCAAATAGACTCACTCAAATGTGCAATCCACTGGTATTCCTATTTACCCCTATTATATATTCTGTATTTATATATGTGTATATGTTATATTTATGCTCATATCCTTACTTTCATTCCCCTTTATTGTATGCAGATGTTTATTGTATGCAGATGTTGCAGGAATGACTAGTAGGATGGTTATCCTGTGATCCATGGAAGCATAGAAGTATAGGTCCTTAGCGGAGACTGCAGCATAGGGAGATAAACATTAACACTAGGAAAAAAACTTGAGTTCACACATGGAGGCCGAGTTACCACTGAGAGTAGCAGACGATCTGGCGAAGAATGGAAGTCTTCCAGTGGAGAGAGTAGACAATTTCAGATACCTTGGTGTTCACATCTCACAGTTATCTGAAATTGTCCAGTCACATTAACACTCTGGTAAAGAAGTGTGTCTTCTTCCACAAACAACTTAGACATGCTATCTACCTCTGAAGGTGCTCAAGAACATTGTGGGTTAGGCTCTTTGAAAGTATCAGGAAGGAAGGACGTGAATACGAGTTTTATTGAACAGTAGGACATACCAACTCAGAACTATTGTTTTTCCTTAGTGGTCTACAAGCTTCCTTTCATTATATGTTGGTCAACCAAGAACAGGCACTTCTGTATTTTTACCACAGGGGGGCAACAGTTCACTCTATTACATCCCTTCCCTTTTAGATTTTTAATTCAAATAAGTAAACTCTTTAAGAAATGTATTTTGACTGCCAATAAAATATTCTACTGCCTTTACTAACAATGAACAAATGTAGCCATTACTCTCATTACTCTAAAGCTGTTTCACTTCCAAATTAACTGGCAGTAAATAACTAAATCATAGTTTCTACATTTTCAAAGATTCAGTCTCTTTGGAGGAACTCTGCTTCTCTCTGGGTATCGGTGTTCCACAGATGGTATCACTCCCTCCAGTTAATACACGACACCACGGTTCTTCATTCACAGATGGATTTATTCTTCCGTCACACTTCTCCTCAGAAACACCATAAAATCCACTGTCAAACTGTCATTACATAAAAATACAGAATGACCAAACATAAATATTACAAATGAATGAATAAACCCAAGTTAACAAATACGCGATAAACAAACACAGTTAACATACCTCGCTGGCTGCACGTAACCGTGAGGGAATGAGTCCGCTTCAGGAACAAAAACTTAACGAAAATAATTCCCAATTTCTTCTTATTCTTCTTCGCAGCTTTCTTTTACTTTAAAACTGCTTATTTATTTCCTCTTCTGACTTAGTTAACTTATTAACTTAGATTCTTTGCACATGCTTTTGACTTCCCTTTACGTCACTTAAAGGGGCCTGTGCGCAACACAGAATGAACCTCAGTTCCTACCCCAAAAGGAACAACAATAAATAAAGGAAATAAACATACATGAACACAATAAATTAAACAAATTGACATAATTGACATTTATGGCAGTTAAAGATGGGCTTTGGGCGGTTTCTGGGGTTGATACTGGTGGTTCATCAGTTGTCTGTTTAGGTGGTTCAACAGGTAAGGGGTGTGATGTTAAATTCCCAGGTGGACTTGGTTGTATCTCTAGAACAAACAATAACTCTTTAACTTATTAGAGTCAAATGATAGGTTCATTACTATCAGTTCTACCCACTCCAGGGAGTAGCAGCCCAAGACAAGGTATTCTACTAATTTGACAAAACTGAAGACAACAAACGACACAAGAAGGAAGCACACATATCTACGGAAAAAGAAACGAACACCAGACAATTGGTAGCTTGTTGCACCAAAACTGAAAAATAAGCCACTAGGCCAAGGCTCTTCCAGCAGCCACCAGGCCCAGGATCCTCCAGCAGCCACCAGGCCCAGGACCCTCCAGCAGCCACCAGGCCCAGGACCCTCCAGCAGCCACCAGGCCCAGGACCCTCCAGCAGCCACCAGGCCCAGGACCCTCCTGCTCCACCAGGCCCAGGACCCTCCAGCAGCCACCAGGCCCAGGACCCTCCAGCAGCCACCAGGCCCAGGACCCTACAGCAGCCACCAGGCCCAGGATCCTCCAGCAGCCACCAGGCCCAGGACCCTCCAGCAGCCACCAGGCCCAGGACCCTCCTGCTCCACCAGGCCCAGGATCCTCCAGCAGCCACCAGGCCCAGGCTCTTCCAGCAGCCACCAGGCCCAGGCTCCTGCAGCAGCCACCAGGCCCAGGATCCTCCAGCAGCCACCAGGCCCAGGATCCTCCAGCAGCCACTAGGCCAAGGCTCTTCCAGCAGCCACTAGGCCCAGGCTCTTCCAGCAGCCACTAGGCCCAGGCTCTTCCAGCAGCCACTAGGCCCAGGATCCTCCAGCAGCCACTAGGCCCAGGCTCCAGCAGCAACCACTAGGCCAAGGCTCAACCAACAAGTTAATCAACAGTGACTTCAACGGGCCATCACAAGGAAATACAAATCTCATCATTTTCAAAATGCCGCCTAAAAGAGCAAACCCAGGAGTTGAAGAGGAGTTGGAGGAGATTAAGAAATCGCTTAATTTCATGTCTGATGAACTGAGCAAAGTGGCTAAACAACAAGGTATGCTACATGACCTAATGGATGAAATAAAACAACTAAAAAACCTCATAAAGGACAAGGACAAGAAAATAGACGACTTGGAACGGCGAATCGAGGACCTTGAACAATACACAAGAATGGATGATTTAGTCATAAGTGGACTGGAGACGCAACACCGAACCTACGCTGGAGTAACAGCTGGGGGAGGTAAAGATGGTGAAGATGCCCCGGTAGAGGAGCTGCAAACGCTTGAACAGCAAGTGATAAAATTCCTTCAAACGAAGAATGTAAGTATTCAGAGCCATCATATTGCAGCATGCCACACGCTCCCCAGGAAAGACAGTAAAACAAAGCCATCAATTATTCTTCGGTTTGTGAGTCGCAAAACAAAGATTGAGTTACTGAAACAGGGTAAGAAGCTTAAAGGGACTGGTGTGTATTTAAATGAACATTTAACGAAAAAGACTGCTGAAATTGCAAGACAGGCACGCAGCCTGAGAAAACAAAATAAGATACAAGCGACATGGACGAGGAACTGCAAAGTAATGATAAGACTAAATGGCAATCCCGAAGAAGCGAAAGTTGTGATGATAAGAGAACTCAAAGACTTAGAGCAATATAAATAATCAGGAATCTGCTCTGGAATCTATTGGAAAAGTGACGATTGGATAATGAACAATGGGTATGGAAAGTGTTTCTGGCCTTACGGCTCAAAAAACAACAACAAAAACAAAAACACATAAATGACAAGTTTGGACACAGATTATAGATTTCCATTCAGAGATATTGAAGAGGAAGAATTTGATTATGAAAAGGACTGTCAAGGTGGTTATTTTGCCACACACGCTGAGAAAACGAACTTCAAAACGTTTAACTATGCAGAGCACAACATGCATGACCCTGAAAGTAGCATTGACCCAGATACCCACTTCTACAATAACACCAATAATACTTGTGAGTACTATACGGATGACCAATTCAATATGAATATTAAAATGGCAAATGCATTGTCGGTCATACATTTCAATAGTAGAAGCCTGTATAAAAATTTTTCTAAAATTACAGAATGTTTAAGTAAGTTAAAAAAGTTTAATATAATTGCAATATCAGAAACATGGCTCGATAATGAGAAAATTAGTGAAATGGGACTGGAAGGATATGAATTATTTACAATGAACAGGGTGAATAAAAAAGGAGGCGGTGTTGCCTTATATGTAGATAAAGTTTTGAAATGTAGTCTGATTGAATGTATGTCAAGCACCATAGATAACGTATTGGAATGTGTCACTATTGAAATCCATGTTGAAAAAGCTAACAATATAATTATAAGTTGCATCTATAGGACACCAGGTTCATGCCTTGAGACATTCAATGAAAAACTTGCTGCTATGTTTAGCAACCTAAATGATAAAAAAGTGCAAATAATTTGTGGTGATTTTAATATAGATTTGCTAAACCCAAATGGACATCAGAAAACAACAGATTTCATAAATACAATGTATAGTAACTCCCTTTTCCCTGTAATTATAAAACCAAGTAGAATAACAATTGATACAGCTACATTGATAGATAATATATTCACAAATAAAATTGACCATGAAATAGTAGGTGGACTTCTTATAACTGATATAAGCGATCATCTTCCTGTTTTTGCAATTTTTCAAAATTATTTTGGGATTAAAACTAAACAAAAGAATCAAATATTTGATATGATACGACTTAGAACAACAAGAGCCATTGCTGCCCTCCAGGTGGACTTAAAGGAACACAATTGGAATGAAGTTTTTGCAAATGAAGATTCAAATAGTGCATATGATGCATTCTTATCAACTGTAATTTCACTATATGAAAAACATTGTCCTTTAATGAAAATCACTAGAAAGCATCACAGATCAAATAAGCCATGGATCACAAAGGGGATAGAAGATGCATGTAAAAAGAAAAATAATCTATATAAGAGATTCATAAAACAGAGGACAAAAGATGCTGAAATAAAGTACAAGTTATATAAAAATAGATTAGTAAATATTATAAGAACAAGTAAGAAAGAATATTACCACAAATTATTGGAGCAAAGTAGAAGTAACACACAAGAAACATGGAGGATATTAAATAGTATAATCAAAAAGGGCTCAAAAAATAAGAATTATCCAGATTATTTTAAAAAAGATAAAGATATTGTGCTTGATAAAACTAAAGACATTGCAAATGAATTTAATGATTTCTTTGTAAATGTTGGCTTTAATTTAGCAAAAGAAATTCCAGAGTCAAGAAATAATAACGACCTAAATAAACATATTACTCAGAATGTGTCCTCCATGTTTATTGGTGCTGTAACTCATAGAGAAATAATTAACATTGTGAAGACATTTAAAAATAAAAAGTCCACTGACTGTTTTGGTATTGACATGATATTAGTTAAAAGTATTATAGAATATATAGTGCAACCTTTCGCATACATTTGTAATCTGTCCTTTCAAACTGGTGTATTTCCCTCACAAATGAAAATAGCAAAAGTTATTCCAATCCATAAAAACGGAGAGAGAAGTCAGTTTACCAATTATAGGCCAATATCACTGCTCCCACAGTTCTCAAAAATTTTAGAAAAGTTATTTGTTAATAGACTTGATAAATATATTGAGAAGCATAATCTCCTAAGTGATAACCAATATGGCTTTAGAGTGAAAAGGTCCACTTCAATGGCAGTGATGGAACTTGTAGAAGGGATATCTAATGCTATAGATAATAAGGAATATACTGTTGGTGTTTTTATAGACTTAAAAAAGGCGTTTGATACGATTGATCATTCTATATTAATGAATAAACTAGAGAGATATGGCATAAGAGGGTTAGCATACAAGTGGATGAAAAGTTACCTGGATGACAGATATCAATATGTCGAATTCAATAATGTAAAATCTAAGCAGTTGAAGGTAACTTGTGGTGTTCCTCAGGGCTCTGTGCTGGGCCCTAAATTATTTATATTATACATAAATGACATATGTAGCATTTCCAAACTGTTAAAATGTGTATTGTTTGCTGATGATACCACTCTGTATTGCTCAGGTAAAAACCTAGAACAGCTTCTGACTACAGCGGAAAAGGAGTTAAATATATTAAAAAACTGGTTTGATGTAAATAAGTTATCATTAAATATAAAGAAAACAAAATTGATTATTTTTGGCACTAGACAAATGAAAAATGTATCTAAAATCAGGGTTAATGGAATTGAAATTGAAAGAGTGTACGAAAATAAATTTCTTGGAGTGATAATTGATGATAAGCTGAGTTGGAAGTCTCATATAAACCATGTGAAAACAAAAATGTCAAAAACCATTGCTATTCTCTATAAAACAAAGCATGTCCTGAACAAAAAATCATTATACACACTCTATTGTACTCTGTTGCTTCCATATATGACTTACTGTCTGGAGATATGGGGTAATGCATATAAAACGAACACTCTTCCTATTTTCAAGTTGCAAAAAAGAGCTATAAGAATTATAAACCAATCAAACTATATAGAACCAACTAACATTTTGTTTATTAATCTGAATACCCTGAAATTTTATGATTTAGTTGAATATAAAATGGCACAGATAATGTATAAAGCACAAAATAACTTGCTTTGCCCCAGTACTCAGAAGCTGTTCAAAGTCAGAGAGAGTCAATATGACTTAAGGGGAACAGATTTCTTTAAAAAAAAACAAGATAAGGACAAATATAAAGCAGAGATGTGTTTCTGTTAGAGGAGTTAACCTGTGGAATAGTTATGACAGTGATTTAAAAAGGTGTAGTTCATTTTCCTTGTTTAAAAATATGTTTAAAAATAGAGTATTAGAAAAATATATATATCAAGAATGAAAAGAGCAAAAAAACAAAAAACAAAAACAAAAAACAGAAAACCTCTTGATTCTTTTGCTTTGATGTAGTTACTTACTAAGGTGGTGGTGTTTTTTCTTGTTTGTTTGTTTGTTTGTTTGTTTGTTTTGTTTTTGCTTTGTTTGCCTTCTCTCACCCCAACCGGTCGCAGCAGATGGCCGCCCCTCCCTGAGCCGGGTTCTGCCGGAGGTTTCTTCCTGTTAAAAGGGAGTTTTTCCTTCCCACTGTCGCCAAAGTGCTTGCTCATAGGGGGTCATATGATTGTTGGGCTTTTCTCTCTGTATCTATGAAGCGCCTTGAGGCGACATTTGTTGTGATTTGGCGCTATATAAATGAAATTGAATTGAATTGAATTTTATTATTTGCTTCGAGCCCTGTGTACAGGAGCTGCATGCTAAAAGATCTTTTGTTAAAAGGGTTGGCGTAATAAGCAAATGCTTCAGCCAATACCTTTTGATTAGCCTTGTCTCATGCTTTCTTGCTTTGTGGTAAATCTTTGTTCTGTCTTCACTGAGATATTTGAATGCTAATCAATAAACATATCAAACATCAACAACACAGTCCAGAATCACTTCTGGTCATCCCTCTGGAGCTGGTGAAGATATAACTGGGGGTTTCTCCACAGTTTGTCTCCATGATAACAGGTGGTCAACATGTATTGTGCGTGTTCTCTGTCCCTCTTATATCAGGTAAGTAACACTTCCCATTTTCTTCAGATCTGTTCTATAAGTCCATTTTGTTGACACCCCCCACAAAGTTTCTGATACGCACAGTGTCTCCCTCCGAAAAAACGGGTTGGGTTCTGTGATCATGGCGTCACTTCTGCTCAGACTGTTTGTGTTTAATGTGTGTGGTTAGTTCAGGCTTGAACAAACTGAAACAAGTCTGGAACTGACATTTCAGGTACAACTCTTCTGGTGTGTGCGTTGTACTGCGACACATGATAAGGAAGTTTGCCAGTCGATGACTGAGTGGCAATGTGGCTTTACCATCTGCTTCCAGCACATTCTTCATCAGGGATCGTTTCAGGATTTGTACTGACCTCACTGCTGCTCCGTTTGAAGCAGGATGCAGGTACAGCTGTGTAACTGATCCCATTTAACTCCAAAAGCTGACTGAATTTCTTTAACACAAGTTGAGGTCCACTGTCTGAAACAAGCTCTTCTGGAAGTCCATATGAAGTAAATAACCCTTTCAAAACCTCAATGGTATTGTGTGAGGTAATGGATGATATAGGAAACACTTCCAACCATTTTTGAATGACTGTCAATGACAGCTAAAAAGTACTGCTTGTCTTTTTCAGCAAAATCAATGCGAATCCATTGCCAAACTCTCTCGGGCCACTTCCACGGATAGAGTGGTGCAACGGCTGGTGACTTCTGTACAGCCTGACAGACTGAGCAGCTTTGAACCAGTTCTTGTGTATCACCATCACAGCCTGGCCACTACAGGTAACTGTGGGCAAGTGCTTTCAAACGACAGAGGCCTGTATGTTCATGATGCAGGTCTTCCAGTATTTTCTGTCGGTAAACTGGTGGAATGATAACTCATTGTCCCCAAAGAACACATCCTTGTTCTGCTGACAGCTCTTGTCTGCATGTAAAGTAAGGCTTAAGTGATTATCTTGCACATAACTCAGCCACCCATTCATGGTGTAGCTCCAGACAGCTGAGAATTGGGTCTTTCATGGTTGCTCTCTCAATCTCAACCAGCTGCTATTGGTAGCTCTTCCACATGTGAGAAATAGAAGATACTGCCTTCCTCTGGAGTGTTGTCTGGCGTGTTGCGAGGTAAACGTGACAATGCATCTAGATTGGCATGTTCTGATCTTGTGTTTTCAATGTCATAGTTGTATGCCATTAAAATAAGAGCCCAGCATGCAACCTTAGTGCAGCAAATGTTGGGACAGCTGACTTTGGTCCTGGTATAGCCAGCAGTCGCTTGTGATCTGTTATGAGGGTAAATTTCCTCCCATACAGACATTTATTGAATTTCTTGACTCCATAAATTACGGCAAGGGCCTCTTTTCCCGTCTGGGCATACTTGTGCTCAGCTTCAGTTAAAGTCCTTGATGCCATGGGCCTTTCCTCTACATTTTCCATGACATGAGGAATGACCACGCCCACCCCGTAAGGTGACACATTGCAGCCTAACTTCAATGGCAGGTTTGTGCTGTAGTGCGCCAACACTTTGTTTTGCAGCAGTAGACGTTTTGCATCTAGACATGCTTGAAATGAAATCGACTGTAGTGATTTAGAGGACCCAGGAAAGACTTCAGTTCAGTGACGTTTGTTGTTTCTGGTGCATTTGTTATGGCTGCTACTTTTTCCTCTAAAAGATGCAGTCCTTCCTGATACTTATAGAGACCTTTGTGTGTGTTGATGACTAGGGCTGTGCGATATGACCAAAATATCCTATCCTAATATAAGACATCTATCGTCCCGATAACGATATAAATCACAAAAATGTAACATTTTCTGTAAATTCTGTGAATCTTGGGCAGCTCGACTTGCGTGAAGTGTTTCCAGCTGGGCGTCGTGTACCTGGAGTCAAGTGTTTTAACCGATGCATGAAACAATACATTTTTAGTTGTAACGGCCACCGTTTTCTTTGTGAGTATTTATTACACGGCGTGCTGCAGGGAAAAGCCTGTTCCAATGTTTGAGTCTAAGGTCTATTTTTTAGTACCTGACAGCTCTTTTTTGCTTCTCATCCGTAAATACTCTGCATACTCTTTCACGTGATTCAGTTTATTTTGAAAAGTCTCAATAGGATCTTGAGCTTTATTGTGAAAGGTTTATGTGAAAAATAAACAGGCGGACACGCTGTGGTTTTACCGTCGTTGTTGCTAATGACAACACATAAAAACAGGCGCTTGTCCGTCTGTAGTGTGGTTATATTAAATATAAGAGAAAGAGAGAACTTTAAGAAATTAATATAGCCACTACAGTGACCATCAAAACCATGAAAAAATTTTGCGACACCACGAAACAAACGATAGCATAAAATGAAACGATTGATGTTTTTATATCGTCATCCGATATATATCGTTATATTGAACAGCCCAATTGATGACCAGATACTTCTCTGATTCTTCGTCTAACTGTAGCTGCTGATAGGCATGAGAAAGGTCAAGTTTACTGAAGGATGTTCCTCCAGCTAAAGTAGCAAACATATCTTCAGTATTAGAAAGTGGATATCTCTCCTCTTCAACACACTGGTTGACACTGACTTTGTAGTCACCACTACATTTCAGGACATTGTCAGGTCTCAGGAAAAAAGTTGTCAGGTATCAGTCTCAGATGAAAAAATGTCAGGTCTCAGACTCGCACGAAAAAATGTCAGGTCTCAGGCTACGTCCACACGTACCCGGGTATTTTTGAAAACGCAGATTTTTCTATGCGTTTGCACCTTTTGTCCACACGTAAACAGCGTTTTTGGTCACTGAAAACTGAGATTTTTAAAAACTCCGGCCAGGGTGGATATTTTTGAAAACTCCATTTTTGCATTTAAGTGTGGACGAGAAAAACGGAGAAAACGCAGCGTCAAAGATGTGCGCCTTTTTTGACGTCACACTGTGCGCCACGTTATTGTTTCGGTGAAATGAATTTCTACAATACTGTTACTGTTAATTGTACTCTCTGCAGTGTTTAAATGCTTACATATACACACACAGTTACTGTCCCTCCACACATATGACTCTGTTCTGCTTCTATGCCCCATCCTTGTTTACTATTTCCCACCAAGGCTTCTAGACTTCTGATTGGCCAACATTTCTACAGGTTAGTTCAGGTCAGTACAGGTTCTACGTTTTCCTTCATTTCTGCGTTTACGTGTGGACGGGATTATTTTTTAAAACGGAAACGGAAAATCTCAGTTTTCAAAAATACCCGTGTACGTGTGGACGTAGCCTTAGACTCACACAAAAAAATGTCATGTCTCAGACTCACACAAAAAAATTGTCAGGTCTCAGAACATGAGCTATCAGACAGAGAGAAAATCTTCCTGCAGGTGGCGCTGTTGTCATGTCCCACCAATGACAGTAGTGACAGCTGCAGAAACTTGCGTATCTCTGTTCGGGAATAGCAGATAGAGCGTAGGCTCTGAGAGGAGGGCCAGCGTTTACGCTTCGAAAACACGACCGACTGTTTTAACCTGAGAGCCTGAGGTGTTCTTCAGTAAACTGGACTACCCCACAGAAGGACCTGAGGCCCTGCTGCACTGTTTCGGTAAGTTAAATGTGTTTGTAAGCTACTCCGTAACTACCGTCCTTAGCTAGGTCCTGAGACCTAGCTAGCTAAGAGGGTTCGTTTAGCTAATCTGTGCAGGTGAATGCATTTACTAAAGAAATCAAGAGAAACGCCCCGGGCTACTCAGTCACTAATTACTGTTACTGTACTTTTATTACAAGTATTATACTGTAAAAGCAACAGGCTGCACCCTGCTTCAGCTCCTGTGCAGAGCTGAATATTAAAGATGTGTAAACAACAGCATGTTTTCAGTCTCTTGCCACATCTGTAAAGACAGTAAATTTTTTTCAAAAGCTTGTACTTCAGTAACTCCTCATTAATCAGGAACTATGGATTAAAGTACTATAGTGTACTGTAATACTGAAAATAAAATGTAAGAGAAGAACTTCAGATCCTGAGTGTGTGAGGACAGAAGAATCAGCTTTATTTCAATTTTGAGGGATAAAATTTATATCTGAGTTTGATGGTTCTGTTCTCTTTGTGATTACAGGAGCTGCCCTCAGATTCCTCAGACCTCAGCCCCATCGAGTGACAGCAGACAGATCATCCAACATGTTCACATGTTAACTGCAAAATGAACTGATGGAAACAGTACAAAGGTTAGAGTACCACAAGTGCTGTAGTGAAGGCTGCAGCTTTATTGATAAAGTTAAAGACAAAAAAACAAAAGGATTAATCACTCATGTAACTGTGTCACTATATATCAGCATTAACAGGACCTCAGTTTGTATCTTAGACCTGCACACCTTACGTTTTAAACACCTGATGTACTCAGCTGCATGAAGAGCATATGAGATTTTGTCTAACACAATTAAATAAAACCTGATGAAGGTCAAAGGTCGTCACTTGTATGTTGAACTACAAACTTGTCATCTGGAATTCTTTCACAGTTTTTTGCAGATAGTGTGTTATTTACCATAAAGTGATTCAGAGTTATTCATACCAGAGTAACCAGAGAGGATCATATATTTTTAAATATATAACTTTCTACAGGACTGAATATCATATCTTTATATAAAAGTCTGGAGCCTTTGGGGAGTATCCGAGTATTTATAACATTACACAAAGCAAAGGTCTCATCACAGTGTTCATGAAATGCTGGGTTTATCCATCTCCTGGGGTGGGCCTATGGAGGAGTGCTGAAGATTTCCCTGTGAGGGAGCTGCTGGTGAACATCATGAGTCCTGCTTGATCAATGCGATGAGCTTCAGTGTTCCTGGTGTTTCTTAAATGATGCCTTTTTGAGTGGGTCAACAGAACTTCTGGCACAGGACAGCTGAGATGAAAGAAAGGGAAGAAGTTTCTCCAAACCTCTGCACCCAGGAAACCCAGCTTGGTCCTGATGGTCTCCCTCACTAGTTTCTCTCCAGGGTGAATGTAGCTGTTGATATAATATGGACTCTATTATTAAATGAAAAGAACAAATCAGACTACATTACTGAGACGTTCTGCTGATGTTTTTAAAGTCTCCATGTTACCAGGATGTAGAGGGCTCTGAAGATTTAAACAGTTTTAGATCCATTACACTCACAGTCTTATGTTAAAATCTCAAAGGACAGCATTATATTTTTGATATTAAGAGTAACTCTGGGCCTCTGTAGAGTGTGCAGATGATCTCATCACTGTCTAAAAATGCATAAAAAAAACATAAGTGCTGAATCCTTCAATAACACATACTATTAGAGTAGCAGGTGTGTAGCATTGCTAACTAGCTAGCAACAAGCCTCCAACACAGTGCGTATGCTAGCGGCTAATCTAGCAAACAAATTAACAACAGAGTGATTTTAGAACTATAAGATGATAAACTGTCTTTTTTTTTATAACAGTGACATGGTTGTATTTACCTTAATTAAACGAGTCGTCAGTCGTGGTAAACCAGCAAAAGAACTCGAGCAGTCGGGCTACGTAAAAAGTGTAGGGGGGGGCGTGTTTGTGGTCACATCCAGCGGGTGTGTGGGCGGGAGCGTTACAAAGTCGCTCCACCTCAAGTCACTACTCCAAATTTGCAAGATGGCAGCCTCCATCTGAGACTGAGACCTGACATTTTTTCGTGTGAGACCGAGACCTGACATTTTTTCGTGTGAGTCTGAGACCTGACATTTTTTCGTCTGAGACCGATACCTGACAACCTTTTTCCTGAGACCTGACGATGTCCTAAAATGTACACCGTACACCACATATCCTAATTGTTTTGTCTGCTTTCGGCACAGTAACAATAGGGGATATCCACTCACTTTTCTCAGCCTTGAAATGACCTTCACCTTTTCCAATCTTTCCAACTCTTTCTCTACAGCTTCTTTTAGTACATAAGGAACTGGGCAAGCTTTACAGAAAATTGGTGTGGTCTTTGGTTTGTGTGCATTCTTCCTTTAAATGCAGCCTTGGTCATCCAAAAACACTGCCTGGCGCTGAATCACTTCTAGTACTCTAGTACTGGCTTTGCTTCTTTCTGTAGTACCTTGTGTACTGTGAAGATCTGTTTCCAGTTGAGCTGTAGTTTCTTTAACCAGTTTTGTCCTGACGAACTGGTCTGTCTCCCTAAACAACCATCAGCGGTAGGGTGATTTTTTGGGGGGTCTCATACTGTACTGGTAACATAATATATCCACGCACAGTGATGTGCTGGCCTGAGTAGGACTTGAGCTTTAGCCCAATGGCTGGTTTTATAGGGAAATGAGTGAGATGCGTCTGATAATACTTGTCTGATACCACCAACGCTGCAGATCCTGTATCCAGCAACATGGTGGTGTTCTTGTTTGTGTTGTTGTTCACCTAACCCTTTTCACTGGAGGCAATGGATTACACTGAATATACTCCAAAAGGTTCAGCGTCACCCTTCCTACTTGAGCATTCATCCTCAGTTTCCACATACTGAGTTTGCTGACAGAATTTTTTATTCCTGCAAGCACGTGCAATGTGTCATATTTTTGCGCAAACATGACACTTTTCCGTCTTAAATTTGCACTCACGTGCTGAATGTTTTCCACCACAACGATAGCATGGTTGCTTCACTCTTGTGTCTTTTTTAGGTCTCTTCCAGATCTTTAGCTTGTTATTGCCCTCTTGCCTGTTCTGTCCTTTCCATCCTTTGTTGGAAACATTTGGAGCATTTGTCAAGGCATTTACTTGGTGAGGTTCATGGTAGGGCTGCTCGATTATGGCAAAAATAATAATCACGATTATTTTCACTGAAATTGAGATCTCGATTATTTGACGATATTCATTTAACAATAACAATGTATTGAATAATGGCTTTAAAGATTGTCAAAAATAATATAAAATAGTGTGCAAATACTGATAACAGTGCAAATGTGTGCAATATAAAAAATAAATGAAAAATGTAAACATCTATGTTTAGTGAACTTCAAAATACTGTATAATATTTATGCATACAAATAACCAAACATCAAGGCAAGCTGTGTAGCCACACAATGCACAATTGCATCAAACTGACATTGAGGCATGTCAACTAAAGGTGCTGCCTGAACAAAAATAAAATGAAACACTGAAAGTAGTAACTTTTCTAAAGAAATAAATACAAACTAGTAGGCCCAAGTCCCATACAATCTCAAAATGGCTCAACAAAATATGGTTCTTGCAACCCTCAAAGGTTTTCAGCCAAAAACACCAGCCTATTGACATGATTAGGCTTCAGGGAGGCACGGAGGCAGTTGACAACATTTCCACCAGTGCTGAAGAACATTTCTGATGAGGCACTTGTGGCTGGGATGCAAAGATATTTCTTTGCCAGGATGGAGAGTCGTGGGAAGAGGTTCTGCAATAGCTTCCACCACCCCAGTGGGTCTTCCTCGGTGTCCAGGGTAATATATAATATATATATAACTAGAAAGCGAAAATTTCAGAAGAAATTTTAAGTGTGCCTATGCCGCTGCAAATCAGTGTCGTTTGCCATTCATCATTCAGCCCCGATTTGCAGACGCTGTGCACAGAGGTTCATGAGCAGAAGTCCCATTGTACCACGGCAGACCCGACAATGTTTGCATGAACACGCTTTGTAGCATTACGTTATTGACCACTTTTCACACATGGTTGCTGTACCCACACAGCTGGCTGTAGCTTTTCATCTCACAGCCCGACACACACCAAAAAAAAACACCCGAGGGAGCACAGACTTTACGCCTGAGAGGCGTGATTGCAGATGCCACTCAGCTGGGTCCACCTCCCCTGCAGCAGCACTGCAGACCACACCCCGCCACACACATGAAACACGTAAAATAAATATTTGTGCACTTTTGCATTCACTTTTTGTTATTTTTACACAGTGTTCTGAATGATTAACAATGATCTACAGCCAATCTTGTGTAATATTATACAAACTTTGGTTGTAAGATTCAGATAACTATTTAATAAAAGGTAAATATTTTATATGAGAGTAAGAAAGAAAAGTATTTCTTTGTGCCCCCCTTTCCCTGTTAATGCTCTACCTGGCCCCCTGGCAAAAGCTTTGCTAGATCCGCCCCTGCACAGTTACCAGCTGTCAGCTACACAGAAAAGGATATTGTGTTATTCGTCTCTCAGAAACAGTTCATAACTTCCCTTCAACTCATTCATGTCACCTAAAAGGTAAACCTGTTTCTCCATCACCTGTTCAGCTCTGATGATTCAGTAAGGACATCTCCTGGTGTGGACCAGCCCTTTTTTTCAGCTGCGTCTCCAGCAAACATCAGCTGATACTAGAAATTAAAATCAAAGGAATTCTAACAACAGCTGATCAACCTTAAACGTGCTGCTGTTGTTTAGCACGATAAACAAACAAGAGAGAAAAGCCGATCATTGATCAGTTTCATGACTGAAGTTTCAACAAGCGAGAGAATGACAGGAGAGGCTGTCATAAAGTTCAACATCAGTAACTTAGCGCGCACACAGCTGTATAGAAACTCCGTCGTGCTACAAATAAACTACACCTAAACTTGGTTTATATCTGACCCAAATAGAATGCAGTTCATAACTTCTTACCTGAAATTCAGTTCACCTCATGCTCCTGCCTTCGGTTTCCCTTATCCACGATTGAGCTCCGCGTTAGCCACCACCGGTCGATCGGCGGCCGCCTCGCCGCCTCCTATGTCTCTTTCCCCGCATGTCCTTTCTGTCAGGGCTAGCTGTCCTTTGTTGGAGCTCCGCGTTAGCCACCACCAAACAACTCAGTTATTTTTCCCACATCGACCAGCATCTGGACAACCACCTTTCACTGTTTATACCGTTACTAAAATTAATAAATGAATTATCGGCCCATATAAACAAAAAATAAGTCCAGCTGAAAAACAGTCTCTTGGCGATCAATCGGGTGGTGAAACGAGTGTCAGCCGCCTCACTGTAAGCCAAGCCCGGGTGCTTTTTAGCGAAGAGACGCTAGCCGCGCTAGCTACTTAGCCGCGCTAGCAGCAACATCGTAAGTTGCTAATATGGGATGTTTTGACAAAACAAGCAGATATTTGACGTTTACACACCTACATTCTCGCCTGAAAATATCTTAAAAGTTTATTTTGTGACCTAGAAACAGTAATAAAAGCAATATATTAAACGAAGTGGTGGCCGCCATTGTTTGAGTCGGTAGAGGCGTGCTATGAATTGTGGGATATGGAGTTTTCCACCAAGCATACACCCTTGAGGTTACCGTAACTAATCAATGGTTCGCGCAACCTTAAAAATTCCAATGGTTCCTGAAAGCAGCGACGCTGTGCGCGCCGTTGATATTGTCGTCATTACGGTAATCCAAAAACGGGTAGACAGGCCGTACCACCCCGACATACCACAAGAGAGAGCCAACACACCACAAATGAAGTCTGTTTCTATGGGGCCAAAAGTTGAATCTTTCTCATGGGCCTAGAAATGGGCCAAAATTTGCACTAAAATCTAAATATTTAAAAAACTATAAAAGTCATAAACACCAAAAGTCATAGCATAGTAGCCCAGATCCAGCCGCACAAAATGATATAACATATGTGACCCTTGTCTCAAAACTGTGCGACAGAGAAGCGCGGGAAAATTTGCACAAAAATATTAATATTTAAAAAACTATAAAAGTCATAAACACCAAAAGTCATAGCACACCATTCCAGATCCAGCCGCACAAAATGATATAACATATGTGAACCTTGTCTCAAAACTGTGGGGCGAGTTTCGCTGCAAAATTTCAGGCAGAAAAAGGAAAATAATAACTAGAAAAATTTGCATTTCCTGCGAAAATGCAGTGTGGATGCTTTAAAGCTGAAGCTATCTGCAAAAACTAGCTGAAAAAGCTGAAAAGTTGCAGAAATTGTAAAAACTTTGCAGAAGCAAAGGAACTTTGCTAAAAACTAATAACTTAGCAGAACTGCAATATCTTAGAGGAAACATAATACTTGGCAGAAATACAATAGCATAGCAGAAATATTGTAACTTACCAGAAACATGATAACTTCTCAAATATACAAGAATTTAGGAGAAATAGTATAAGATAACAGAAAGAATATATCTAGCCAAAAATACTTAAACATTACAGAAACACTATGATTTAGAAAAATAGTACAACATAGCAGAAATACTGTGATTTAGCAGAGACACTGTGATGAACTATGAATATTGTAATTTTAAATTAATACTATGTTTTAGCACAAATACTATAATTTGACAGAAATATTATCATTTGGCAGAAATACTATGTTTCGGCACAAATACTCTGGTTTAGCACAAATATTATAACATAGCAGAAATACAATTATATAGCAGAAATGCTATATTTAGAAAGAAAAATATAATATAGTAGAAATAGTATGATTTAGCAGAAATACTGTAATCAGCACATATACTGTAACATGACAGAAATTCCTCCACTTAGTAGTAATACTATAACATAACACAAATGTTATGATTTGGCACAAAAACCATGATTTGGCAAAAATACTATGATTTAGCAGAAATACTATGATTGAGCAGAAGTACTAAGATGTAGTAAAAGTACTTTGATTTAACAGAAATACAATTATGGTGGAGTAATACTTTAAAATGGGAGAAATGATACACACACACATACACAGAGCCTAAAGGGAACAGTATTTGTGCCATGGAGTGTTAACAAGAATGTGAGGTCCATATTAGAAAAGCTGGTAAAATGATAAAAGTTTGCAGAATTATAATAAATGATGAATATGAATTACT